>NC_041401.2:177590717-177880717 GCF_900747795.2 Erpetoichthys calabaricus
ACAACGTGCCCATAGCTAACGCCTAATGACACAGCCACACACGACGATTCTGCTCTGCACCCCAGAATCAACCGTGAGAGGCTACGGAGGCCCCACAGGTCCACAAAGTGCAGGCATCACCACCATAATGTGAGTGGCACTACTGCGGAGTGAAGTTAGGAATAATGTGCTGCTTGGGATTGTACAAACCGCTGAACGCTTTACACCAAATTCAAACACAATACAGCTCAACGATACAAACACGAGCCCGCCTGGATAAGATCAATGAACGCAGGCACCTACAACGCGCGTCTGAAATGCCGCTGGCAAAGCGGGCACGGCTCCAAAATGAACGAGCTTGACTAATGTATTTCAGGATACCCAACGCCGGGGGTAGGCGAGTGAAGCGAGCAGGGGGCAGATCCCCCTTGTCACCGTATGATGCCACTTTTGTAATCACTAAAAAAGGGTTTTCAGCTACTGACCTTTTGAAATCTTGTTGTTAATTCTCGCTTCACAACCCCACACACATGCAGAAACGAGTGATTATGAATGGGGGAAATAAAATCAAAGAATGGCCTTTGGGGGGTGATTCAGGGGGTTTGAAGAGTGAAACTGGATAAAGTCTTGTACAGCTTTATCTATCCCTTTCACTGAAATCTCATATGGTCGTTTCCCAGCGACACCACCTGTAGTGTAAAAGTGGCTGAGAAACACTGGTTTAGGTGTATTTGTATTGTATATCTACAGTAGCTTGTGGCCTTGTCCAGGATTGTTTCCTGCCCTGTGCTCTGGTCTTCTAGGAAAGCAATTATCACCACCCGCATATCCCAGCACTGGATGAAGCTGGTATTAATATGTGTGTACTTGCTTTATTCCAGGGATAAAAGGCAAGTAAAAGCTAAAGACAAAAATCCACTAAGTTTTTGGGGCAACTGCAACAGAAGGCAGATCTGTGAATTGCAGCACAGAAAACCCAATCTAGTGTACAAAATGTAATGTTTTTCTGTCTAGTAATAAACTGAAATTGTTTGAAGGACTGTAAAATTTTAAGTTGTAAGTTTGGATGAGTATTATATATACATAGTTTCAAATTGTTTACTTGTTACTTTGGAGTGATAGTGGGATTTTATACAGTAATCCCTCCTCCATCGCGGGGGTTGCGTTCCAGAGCCACCCGCGAAATAGGAAAATCCGCGAAGTAGAAACCATATGTTTATATGGTTATTTTTAGAATGTCATGCTTCGGTCACAGATTTGCGCAGAAACACAGGAGGTTGTAGAGAGACAGGAACGTTATTCAAACACTGCAAACAAACATTTGTCTCTTTTTCAAAAGTTTAAACTGTGCTCCATGACAAGACAGAGATGACAGTTCTGTCTCACAATTAAAAGAATGCAAACATATCTTCCTTTTCAAAGGAGTGCAAAGCAAGCAGTCAAAAAAAAAAAATCAATAGGGCTTTTAAGTATGCGAAGCACCGCCGGTACAAAGCTGTTGAAGGCGGTAGCTCACACCCCCTCTGTCAGGAGCAGGAAGAGACAGAGAGAGCCACAGAAAAACAAAGTCAAAAATCAATGCGTGCCCTTTGAGCTTTTAAGTATGCGAAGCACTGTGCAGCATGTCCTTCAGGAAGCAGCTGCACACAGCCCCCCTGCTCACACCCCCCTACGTCAGCGCAAGAGAGAGAGAGAGAGAGAGAGAGAGAAAGTAAGTTGGGTAGTTTCTCAGCCATCTGCCAATAGCGTCCCTTGTATGAAATCAACTGGGCAAACCAACTGAGGAAGCATGTGCCAGAAATTAAAAGACCCATTGTCCGCAGAAACCCGCGAAGCAGCGAAAAATCCGCGATATATATTTAAATATGCTTACATATAAAATCCGCGATGAAGTGAAGCCGCGAAAGGCGAAGCGCGATATAGCGAGGGATCACTGTATATGTATGCATGTATGCATGCCCTACCATGATTTTTCATGATGCTTATAATATAAGCCCTAGTTAAGCAGGTGACTTTGGGTGAGCTATAAACGCCTACCGCTACTGTATGTACACAGATGAATAGGAAATAATAGCGGTATTTTGTCCCCCCGACAAGATGAGTGCAAAAAGAAAAAGCTATTTTGTCGAGTACAAGAAAGTAATTGCGGAGGAGTCCCAGGGCAAAAATCTTACTGCTTTCTGCAAAGAGAAGTTAGATATCCAAATACGCTATGAGCAGGCTATATAGACAAGAGGTGCTCCATTTTAAGGAAAGCTCTGTTGCTAGACATGAGAGATTGGGGGATATTATTTCAAAAGAAATGGAGTTGCAAGAAATTCATAATGGAATTTGAGGTTTGGAGAGTTATGATGATGATCCAGAAGATGACATGACTGTATTTGAATAAATGTAGATTTTTGTTCCAGAATACTAATGGGTTGTGCTCCTGGATTACTTGACTTGCCGACCCCCTGGGGCGCGCTGCGCAACAGCCACTCCACATCTTTGCTACTTGCGTTGTGAAGGGGGGACTGAACGTATACTAAAAAGACGTGGTCGGATCAGCCAGTCTCATTGCTGTCGTGCTGCTGTCGATCATTTAAAAGCATGTGCAGCAGCAGCTATCCTTTTGTCTCATTGCCTTGTCTTGCGGGTTGTTAAGGTGTCTCCAAGAAAATCGTGTATTGTCTCCTTCAAAGCCTTCCAAGATTTTTTTTTTTTTTTATAAATGGAAAAACAAGACATCCCCTGAAAATTAAGCCCTAGTGTGTGTTTTTTGAAGGAAAAATTAATATAAGCCCCTGTCTTATTTTCAGGGAAACATGGTATTACTGCATTACTTGTGAGTAATATTTACGTACAACAGACAATGTTCCCCAAAAGTGACACAAGTTTGAAGGGGCACCTTGTACCACACAGTAAAACTTTTCGGTGCTAAAAGATGTGACATCTAAACTTTATACAATGATAGACTAACAAAAGAAACTTGATTCCAGGGTTGTGCATCATTAAATGTCTTGGATATGTACTGTAAAATCCAATTGTTCGGGAAATACCTAAAGCATATTTTTAAAGTTGATATTGGCGTTTAAGGATTTTTAAACACACAAATTATTTGAGAGATTGGAGTGGTATACTCTATACTCTTCCATTTGTGGCTCCATTATTATGTTAGCAGAATAATACCCATTTATTTTTGGCCTATAATATAGGTGCAGTAATGGCAAAAACCCATTGAGGCAACTGGGGTTAATTAAAGACTTGGTTAGATTTGTCTTATAGTACCTCATTTTTAAAAAGAATTTTTGAACTGCAGCTATCAAAAAATTTAGCACCATTTTCTACAAAGTGCCAAATTTTGGTTAGTGCCCATTCCACTTGTTTGTACAAGTTGCATGACCTACATTTGCAGTTAATTTAATCCTCCTTTTAGTAAAATCCAATTTTTTTTTTTTTTCATGACTGTAAATGTTTCAAGTTTGAGAAGGAGCAGTGTATGCTTGAGTGTACACTGTGGTGGTTTCAAGTCAGCAACCAGTCCAATATTGATATAGTATAGGTACCAGACCTTATAACCCTGTACTGGTTTACATGATTCAAATGAAATACCTGTACCATCTGTAAATACTGTCATGGTAATTGTGACACTGCACCTTATTTTGAGATACCTGTGTCATCAGTGTTATTTCTTGATAAAATTGTTTTGTGTAAGTTTAACAAAATTAGTTTCCAAAATAGAGAAATGTTGCACAAACTAAACATTTTATATTGTGAATATAGGATATTCGTAACACTACTTTTGGGTGAAGGAACAATAGATGTCTAACTTTATGGAGCTGGCAAAGAGTTTTTAACATTTTGTTCATAGTGGGGGAAAATTTATAATTATGTAATTCCAGCACAGGTATAAATGTCTGACTTCATAAGTGTGTGAGATGAAGTTTAGCATTCATTGGCTCATCTTTTTAATACGCTGGTTGAACAAATCTTGTTCATAATCCAGAGCTGTAGAAACTTAAATCCATTCCCAGAAAGAGGGCTTCAGTTGCTACTGAAATTGTTCTAATGTCTTGCTTCAAAAGGTCAGAACACCAGTTTTATTGATTTCTTTTGTCAATAAATGGGCTATAATTCTTGTGTACTTTTTAAGGGGTTTCTTATCATATTAAAAGTTTGAAAGATCTCAACACATTACCTTTTATTCAATCCCCAAAAGTTTTATAATTGGTTTCATGTTTAACCTCCTGTGTCTTGGCTTTGCTTTTCTCAACCCAGTTGTTAAACTTAAGTGTGTAGAGTATACCATACTAGTCGTGAAAAAGATGTATGAGGTCTTCAAACCAACTGGACAAAGCTTGTTGAAATACTGTAAATTGCAATTGCCTTAAAAGTATTATATGGGAAAAGTACAGCTGTTAAGTCATTAAAAATATAGCCATTTTTCAGTAAAACCTATAAATATCTTGTGTAACTATCTTGTTTAATATTTTATTTAAAATTATTTTAATTATGCATTTTCTCACCATTTAAAGCCATATTTACATTAAACATTTATCAATGTCTTTTACTGAGGGCTCGCATTACAAATCCGTTCCAATTTTTTCATACCCCTGACACTCCCCTCCCAGCCCCAAAACCAGTAAGGGTGGGTTTAACATATTTTGGCTCTTAACAGTCATTCACACATTATTAAAGTGTGTCTTTAAGTGCACTGGTGTCTAGAGTAAATTTGTGTTGTCTGGTGCTGCATTTTTTTGTTAATCTGAGCATCATGGCTTCAAACCCAACAGCAAGAAGGTATGTGTCTAGGTGCTTAGAGGGTATTAAAAACAATCTTAGATATTGTTTTTGAAAAAGTGTGGTTCTGTACTTATTTGATATCTTAATCTAGTGATATGAATAAAATTTCATAACTTCTGGGCTAGTGTGCAGTTTGATTGCTTTTGTTCAATTACTGTACTAGTTGTTTTTCATTTGTAGTTTGGTTGCCTGTAGTCATGGTTTTACAGAAGCAATTTAAAAATTATCAAGATGGTGTGATTAGACCAGTTTGGTAAGAGTGGTAAAAGCTTTGTGGAGAGTGTTGTTAATTAAATGCAGTGATGTGAAAATTGGAAAAACAATTGTGGATGCTCATATTTTAGTTTGTCTGCATGGTTTAATAAAATACATTTTGTCCCCAAATATCACTGAGCAAATATCTCCACTTAATGATTTTGGTAGTTTTTTGTTAATTTAATATCCAGGCAAAAAAAATTAACAGTTTTCTTTGCTAAGCATTTAACAGGATACACATTTAAAGCTTTGAGTGGTATGCATACTACGGTTTATTTTTAAAATATTCTTTTTTCAGCATTGGTCTTTTTGTTCTGCATGATCGGTTTATGTAAGGTTTTCAAAATGAGAGTGTAGTTTCGATAACTGTTTGAGTCAATTGTTATTGAACCTTTCAGGAAATTAAGTCATTTATGCTGAATTGGAAATCTCCATTAGCCAGGAACAATAATGACCCCGAAATTATGCATGTTAAACCTTTCAATACATTCAAGATAATAAGAATACTGTCACAGTAGCATCAGTGCTGTTGGCAACTTCATGAAGGACAGTGAACACACTTTTTTAAAAAGTGGCTTTCTGGCATCTAACTACCAAGCAATTTGCACATGGTGAATCATGGTTGGTCTCTATGGTGAAAGAGTTAATTTAGGTTTCCTAAATATTGTAGCAAACAGCCAGCCTTTTGGTTACCTAATTTAGAGTGTTGTTTCAGTGGTTTTCAAAGGGTGGGCAAATGTTTAGTATTTAAGACTATGGTAAAAATACAAATATCTAAATTTCCTAAAAATGTAAGTATCACGATACTGTGCTATTTTGAACACATCTCAGAAGAGAAAAAGATCAGCTAAGTAAACAGTGAGATTAGTAAGGGAAAATGAGTTGCTGATTCTCAAACTGGTTTGAACAAAAAAATGTAGCCAAAGTGGGGCTCCAGGACTAAAGGTGGGGGGTGGAATGATTTAATTTGATCCCATGTAAATCTGTGTGTGCTCAGTATCTGGTTTAATAAATCAAAGAAATGGAAGAGAAAGTAAAAACCTATTACTAATTTGCTCCTGTTCGCACATCATTTGAATGTGGCAAAACGAAACCACTTGCAAGTTTCATTATTGGTAAGAATTGCCTTCTAATTAAACTATTGGGGTGGAACTAAAACCTTCAGCCACTACAACTCTCCAGAAGGAGTTCACTTCCCGTGGACTCTGCATGTTCTTCCTGTGACATGTGTTTCCTTCCGCAGTGTAGTTCGTGGGATTTGCAATGCTAAATTGAGCTGTGTGTTTCTGAATTTTCACTCTGTGTTGGGATGGCACCCTATCAGATCGTCACTGTCTTGAGCCATGTGCTTGCTGGGATAGGCACCTGCTCCCCTGCAACCCTGCTCAGGGTAAAAAGTGTTTAGAAAATGGATGGATTATTTAACTTCGTAAAGTGGGGATGTCCTGCTGCATTTTCACGTAAAGAATTGTACAGCATTGCCACCTCTATGCCATTATAGAATTGGTTATGAAATTAATACATGATTCATGCATGCTTTGACAGTGGAATATTGTGATTATTGATCTGTTGTGTGAGTGAGATTCTTTTTTAATACAGCACCATATACAGTTGGGATGATAAAGGACTAGAAGATTCACATTTATCCTCTTTATCAACATGACTACAGTTATTTGTCTAACTATCCTTTATTTTGATCTTGTTGAGGGAGTCGTGAATTCTGAGAAAAATCGAGGAAATCTTCACTGTCAGGCCCCGAGTTTGAAAATTTAAATGTGGGCACAAGGTTGGTGCTTTCAGCAAGACCACAGTCCTAAACATTTAAGTCTAGTCAAGATTAGCTTGGAAAATAAGAGGTACATTGTCCTTGAATAGCCAAGACAAAGCCCGGACCTAAATTCTGTTGCAATGATATGATGCTACTTTCAGGTCCTTTTTTTGGGGGACTTCCTTCAGGATGTCCAAGTGATAACTGGTCTTAGAAGGTGACGTTGAAATTATTGCTTCAATGGCTTTAAAGTGTCTTATTTTCTTTTTTCAGTTCCTGGTTGTCTAATATTGGTCTAAGCTTTCAAATTCCCTTATTTAGGATGTTTTATATTCATTAAGACTTTCATGGTAATTCCTAATATGTGATATCTAAGATAATGCCCTCTTAGAGAATTCTGTAACTTTCAACATCACTGTATTTGATTATGGTCAGAAGGACCATCGCTTAGGAAACATTCTCAAAAAAATGAATGAATTTTTATGAAATGTTATTGTCATCTAGAGTGAATTCATACCCTGCCTGCTTTACCCCCCGCGCCCCCCCCCCCCCAAATTTCCAGGCCTTATCTATATGTAAAGTTTAAAGATCATTGCTTTTAGCTTAATAATTACTTTTTTTTTTTCTTTTTTAGGTTCCTTTGATTGGTGCAGATGTTGACCTTGAATCCTAGCTGCCTGTTCCTAGAATTTCTTTAATTGGTGGTACAGTAAAGGTGGAGTTGGATTTTTTTTTTTTTTTTTTTTTTTAAACTTGAATTGAACCACTGAAGAATTCAATATGGGACAGAAAGTTCCTGGTGGGATAAAAACAGTTGATATGAGAGACCCTGCTTTTAGACCTCTGAAATATGAGCTACAAGCTCTGGATAGCAGCAAACCTGCCCGGTTGGACATGCTTTTGGACATGCCACCTGCATCGTACGAAATCCAGATACAACATTCTTGGAACAATGATGACCGTTCATTAAACATTTTTGTTAAAGATGATAATAAGTTAATATTTCACCGGCATCCGGTGGCACAGAGCACAGATGCAATTAGAGGTAAAGTAGGATATACTCGTGGACTCCATGTTTGGGAAATCAGCTGGGCAATGCGGCAGAGAGGAACACATGCAGTTGTAGGTGTTGCGACAGCAGATGCTCCTTTACATTCTGTAGGATATACTGCCTTAGTTGGAAATAACCATGAATCTTGGGGCTGGGACCTTGGACGGAACAAACTTTATCACGATGGGAAAAATCAGCCCAGTAGGACCTATCCAGCTTTTTTGGAGCCAGATGAAACATTTATAGTACCAGACTCTTTATTTGTAGTTTTGGACATGGATGAAGGAACTCTGAGCTTTATTGTTGATGGACAGTATCTGGGAGTAGCATTTAGGGGTTTGAAAGGCAAAAAACTTCATCCTGTAGTCAGTGCTGTCTGGGGACACTGTGAAATTCGTATCCGATATATCAATGGACTTGATCGTAAGTATTTTATTTAGCATTTCTCAATTTTTTTTTTTTTCCTGCATTTTAAAACTGGGAATGTTCAATGACAGTCTGCTGTATTATATATGGCACATTGCATTGAGAAGTTTAAGAATAGTGAAGCTAAGTACAAAACAAAGGATTTAAAATATTCAGCATTTTACTGTTCCAGGATGGCAATCAAGAAAGCAGCTAATTGATTTATGATCAGAAACAAAATGTGTGGGTGTTTTTTTGTTTTTTGGCAAGGTGTTAATATTTTAGTTTAATGTCACTCCTCAGTTCTCCATCAAGTAATTGTAAAGCTGAGCTGAATGATAGTTTGCTGTCTGCATTTGTACAGGGTGCTGTCAGATAAGCTTGTGCCACTTAAGCAAGAACAGGAAATCCTTATTGGTGTACCAGTACATGAGTATCTTTTAGTGCATTTTTATTTTAAATTGTTTCATACAGCAGGTAGCTATATTTTTGGAGTGGAATAAGAGTGTACAATATTTGTTGTTGGACATAATTTCACAGACATTTAGAGGTATTTCTGCAAATGCTGCTTTATATAGTGACCCCTGTGTAAAGGAGCCATGCTTTTAATTGAATGCTGCTTCTCTTGCATACTAAGTTCAGTATCCCCACTTGAGAACATGCAGTTAAACCTGAACTGGTGCATAGGTTAGAGTAAGCTGTATTTGCCCATAAACAAAATTATTTGATAATTTAAGTTAAAGGCAGCATTTCATACTCCTAGAGTTTGATAGGTGTCTTTGTTACCATACCCGAACTGTTTATTTTGTGTGCCCCCACCCCAATTCCTTTAACATCCTTTCTACTTCTCTTGACATTGAGGCTTTCTGATTGGCTGTCACTTTTTGAATATTATTTGAATGTATTATATAAACATCTTTTAAAGTCAAAATGTTTTCATTCAGATGAAAAAGAATGCTTGTTTGCTTTACCTCAAGCTAATTTGCCATTGTTCTATCAATATTCACTGGCCTTTTTAGAGTATTGTATACAGTAGATCTGTTTTTGCACAGCACTTTTGTGATCAGCTGTTTTGTAAGTTTGATTAGGTGGTGGTGTCATTAGTAAAACAGATTTCTGCATTTTAAATACATCCCTTCATAATGCAGTTTTTACTCCTCACTATGCTGCTCTTGAAAATACATTTGTATTATGAACAGATTTCTAAAAATTTCCCAGTACTATTAAACCTTTAGCTAGTGATTCCGTTCAGATTCATTCCTGTACCTGACATTCCTGTCTTACTGATGGTTGAACTATTAAGGATCCATTATATCAAGCAAAAGCTAGTTTCATTCATTAATGACACTGGAAAATGATCATATTTCAGATTTTTTTTTTTTTTTTTAATCATTTTTAAAGAGCATTTTTAGTGTCAACAATGTTTATTTAGCCACCTCAGGTAACACTGTTTTCACTTGGTTTAAAACATAACGGCATAATTAAGCAAATTTGGTTGCTCACATTACAATTTTGCTGCAACTGTAAAGGAGAAAAATGTATTCTTTAACTGATTGCTTCCGCCTGTAGTACTAAACTTGTCTCCCCCTCTGATGTATCAAACGGTGTTCACCAGGTCTACCATCTATGCTGTTTCTCGTACTTTTGTTTACAGTTGTGCTTACTACTGTTTAAGGCGGCAGTTTGTCTGTCTGATGAACAATTTTTTTTATTTTTTTTTTGTACTTTGTGATTTCTGCTTTAATGTGCCATAAATCTTAGGACCATTAACATTAAGTACACTTATTTCATTTGTGAAACATGCAGCCTCACAATGCCTCAGGATAATGAGAGATGGGGGAGTCCTTTCGCTTTTGACCACCTAGGGGCAAAAGAAAGCTTAGCTGTCAAGCAACGTTAATGTTTTTGAACAGTTATGAGCTCTTTTTCTTTTCTGCATTCTTTTTATAGGAAGTGCAAAGTATCTCTAGCATGTAAAGAAATTTTAACTTGGGTTTGAGTGGATTTAATACTTTGAAATTGGTCAAAAGTAAGGTCTGAATATAAATTTTAAAGATTTGTAAATATTTGACTATATATAATAAAGGTTAACTATTCTGTGTACATTTTATTATACTTGCACAGCAATATTGGCAATGGCCGTATCATCAACAGGAACAAAATTCAGCCCATCAGAAAAATAGCTCTAGCAACTGTTACATCAATATAACAGCAATTAAAATCCCATTTACAGTAGATGTAACCTATAAGGGGAGCATCTTCATGGCTCTCTAGTCGTGTGTGTGTTTTTTTTTTTTTTTTTGTTTTTTTTTTGTCTTGAACGGATAGCTATATAATCTGCTTTTTCAGGGTAGTGAACCATAATGGGTGGATTAAACTAAATGGGGGGGAGGGGGTCGGGTCTCTTTCTCTTAAAACAGATGAAGCAATAATGTAATAATGGTGGCTTAAATGTATGAATTATGCATTGTTCTGATGAATTATGGATCAAGCCAGCAGCCACGTAAGATTGAGACCAATTATGACATTGCATGCTTGTGGATGTAGCTAAATGTAAAAAGCTTTTGTGTTGGCAAGAAAGTGGAGGTTTAAAGTATTATAATAAAGGGAAAATCAGATTTATGTCAGTTACTTTCCATTTGAATTCATGACAGAAGTTAAGAATATTCTGTTTAAGAATGAATTCTGAACAGTATCAAATGCAGTATGGTACCTTTTTTTAGTTACCAGTTCCAGTAAAGTCTTCATTTAAAAAAATCTGATACATGTGCCTGTAGATCAAAAATCAGTGGGGTCGAAAAATCGCCCAAACTATGTTGTTACAGAGTATGGCTGTTAGCTTTACTAAAAATTAAATGATGCAATAGCTGATCTTAAAATTGATGTGCAAAAAAAGAACTGCAATATTACATAGAAACCATTTGCAGTGATCACTGTGCCAGCTTCACACATTTGTGGGGTTTTGTGCAACCCCACCCCTTGTTTATATGAAAACTCTAACTCTGCTTCTAAATCTGACATTGGTCAATGGGATACTTAAAATTGGTAAAACATACAGTAGTAATATCCTGCAGTGGTCGAGTCTTTCTCATAGACAAAGGAGGAGCAAATTAACACAAATATCACATGCTTGGAAAATATAGCTTTTGGTAATCAATAAATGAGCAAAATTGTCATAATATAAAGCTGAATAAAAAGATTTGAAACTTAATTTCGAATTTTAAAACTGTAAAGTGTATATTAAGTGTGAATGTGATAACGTTATTGGAAAAGAAGTCTCGTTCCCTGAATAACCCTGTATTAACATGATTATTCAAACAGCAATTATTGGAGTACATGAGATCAAAGTATAGTACTTGCGTATTCCATAAATATCAGTCCTGCAAAATTCACTTCAAGTTGGAGAAGGCTAATACCCGTCTTGTCAGCATTAGACGCAAGGCAGGATTTAGAAAGTGTGCCAGTCCGTGGAGCATTATATGCATATTCTTAATACCTTCTCATATATAGTCAATTTAGAGTAGCCAGTTAACATAATCTGCATGTCTTTGGAATGTTTGGAAAACTGGCATGCTTTACAAAAACCCAGTGCAAACTAGGAGAGTGTGTGCAGACTCCATACAGTTGATGCCAGGCCAAGATTCAGTCATTGGAATCTGGAGCTGTAAGGCAACAGCTCTGACAACTGAACCACTGTGCTGCAACCATTCTTTTCACTGTGGCTTTACTTTTAAAGATCGGATATTTTATTTTGAATTTAGCTTTTAAAGTACTGCAAATTTAAAGATTTTTTTTTTTTTTTTTTTTTTGCCCTGAGTAGTTTGATCTTGGTTAGTTTGTTTATAGATCAGGTTAGACATTCAACTACAGTATAACTTTTTTTTTTTTTTTTTTTATTATATATATATATATATATATATATATATATATATATATATATATATAATATAAATGGATCATTGCACGCACTTTGTACAAATTTTAAGGTCTTAAATTAGGATCACTTTTCAACCTGAAATTGTCTCCCAGTCATACATGGAATAGCATTGGGGACATTGGCTGCTTCAAGCTGTTACCAACTTATTTAATATTTTAGTGTTCTAGGCTTTTATCTCTTAAATGTTTCTGATACAAGTGCCTGGGAAATCTTTCACAAACAAGTTTTCTTTTTCAGTTCCTCTAAGATTCTGACTGAAAACCAGTTACTTGTGTGGCCTTGACCTATAATAAGCTTTGGAGAAGTTGCCACAGCCCTTCAGCTTGTTTTCCTCATGGAAAGGTGAAGCCACAGTCTAGACTCTAGTATTAGCTGTCTCGCCTTGAGTGAGGTATAGTTACAGAATATGCTCTCTAGGTTTTCCAAGGACTGCCAGATTTTTGGGTTGACTGTTTTTGTTTTAGGTTTTGTACCTCCTGTTCCAAGTTTTTATTTTAGACTTATCTGGAGAGGTTTTGTTAATTAAGGAATTTCAGTGAGCTGTGTGTATACAACATATCAGTATCTGCGATGTGTTTTTTGTTGATTCCTGCACAAAAAACACTGCAAATATATACATACACATTCATGCTTCTCCTCAAGGAGAAGGTTACAAGTAACTTTAAATAAGACTCGGCTTAACTAAAGTTTGACAACTAATTAATTACAGAATATCGAGAGTGGGTAAAAAGACATTTTCTTTATGGGTTAGGAATTGCTAGTTTAAAGCAACAATGAAGAGCAATTTAGATGCATGGGGCAATGGAAAATGCAGAAAAATCTTTGATATTGTGTCAAGTATACATTGTGAGTAGCTGTGTTACCTGGCTTCACCCAGAAAATTTTCTGAGTTAATGGGTCTTAGAGTACTTCTGATATTTCCAATTAACCAATGGCACTATAAGTACTTTTCTGTATATAAGCACCACCATGGTTCCACTTGCCTTGTCTGGTCCTGAATCTCCCTGCATAACTTATGTAATTCTACAAGGATAGGCTCCAGCTCCTCTATGACCCCTGCCCAAGGAAAACAGATGGTGAATCAGATATTGTAACATTGTGACAAGTTGTTAGCCTGGGGATCAGTCACTCGCAGTATGAAGTGACATTTTATCACACAAATGAGTGTCATCAGGAGATCTTTTAAAATGGGCAAACCTGCCGAAGTTGCAAGAGATCTTCAACTTGTGTGGCCACATTCATTTGAAGAATATTGAATCACGTAAACGTTGTGTGAAGTGTGAGAAACCATAGGCACTTGGGTCTACAAACACTGCAGTGGTGTGGTGCTACCCGTGCGCACTTCTCATTTGAGCTTTGTATGTGATTTACTACTAATCATGCTGCTTTCCCTCTGCTACAGCACACCTTGCACAACAAGGAGTTAATCTAGCTAAACTAGCTTAGCACAGGAACCTAGACCTCTTTCTTGAGAGGTGTGCAAGATTTAAAAAAAAAAAAAAAAAAAAAAGCTGTTTGCTACTTTTCCGTGTACTTTTTGGTATTTGAAATTTCATTTTAGAAGCAAAAATTTTGATTTTTGATTAAAGAATAAAATGAGGGAAAATAAGGTATTTTTTAATTCTATGGTAACAAATAGCAGTCATAAACTTAAAATTACATACAGTGGAACCTCGGTTTCCGAGCATAATTCGTTCCGGAAACGCACTCATATATCAAAGTGAATTTCCCCATAAAAAATAATGGAAACTCAGATGATTCATTCCACAACCCAAAACTATTCATATAAAAATGATTAATACAAAATATAAAATAAAAATACATAAAACAAATTAACCTGCACTTTACCTTTGAAACGAATCATGGCTGGTGTGAGTGAGTTTCTAAACTCTTGTGGGATTCCACCCAACGGGACGACATGTGGAAGAGCGTCCCAAAGCAATCGCAGTCTCCCAGCGCTGTAGCAGTTTGCCGTAAAAGCGAATCCAAAAAGATCACGGACATGCTGTAAGTGCCTGCCGTCGATGAGTGATACAAGGAACATTATAAATGTACAGGGCACAGTATTACTTGGCCACGACCAAGCCGGACTGCTGTGTCTGTGTATAGGAGAGTAGCAGATCTCACTACAATAAATAACCACGCTGTTGCTGTTTCAAGCTGAATAAAGCTGGTGTTGCTAAAGTACTGAGACTCGGCTTTGTGTTTTGGGGTGCAAGACGGGGACTCGCGCGCGCGCGCGCGCGCACACACACACACACAGTCACAATGCTGTAGTAAACCGTATACGCGCATACGGATGTTGACTATGTAAGTGAGGCACGCCGACTCAGATGGAGAATAGGAGATGATTCTCTCTCTCGCTGCACGATTATGGGCAACCATCCGCTCAGTTGTGATCACATGACGCTCGGCAGACAAAGCATGTACATACTACTCGTATTGTAAGACATTGATCGTTTATCAAGTCAAAATTTATAAAAAATTTTAGCTCTTCTTGCAAAACACTCTGTAAACCAATTTACTCGCAAACCGAGGTTCCATTGTACTTTTCTGTATTTATTTGTGATTCAAATAATGAAAGTGTAATAGCCCAAAAACAACAAAACAAACGCGTTTTTGTTGCCTGAAACCTGAAGTAGTATTTCTGCGCGATTTTTGACGACACGTATGAACAGTCCCCGTTACATCACATTGATTGATCGGCCTTGAAGTTATACTGGCATCAGCAGAGGTTGGGCCATTACGTTCTTTTTCGGAACAGTAAAAGAGTGACACTCCACGACGAGGACATGACTGCAGAAAAAGTGAGTTGCATCATTTCAGGTAAAAATGCAAGCTTTGCAAACTTTGCTTTATTGATGTAGCAGTTCTTTTCTGAACGTTATTGTTACTTGCTGCGAAATAAAGGGCATTTTCTCATTCTCGTTTCTTGCATTTTTTCTTTTCTGATGTGCAAAAGAAGAAAAGGAAAAAAGTAATTTCTTTGCGTTTTTTCATTTTTCCGTTAAGTTGAAAATCAAAGAAGTGTCTCTTTAAATATTTTCTGAAGCGCAATTTCAAATACCGAGAAGTACACGGACCGCCACTAAGTTTCTGATTTTTGTAAATTTTTATTTATTTTGTTAAATCCAATGGATGATCTCATTGACTATTGGCTCAGCCTTATTGCATAGTGTGTCTGGAGTAACTTGATGCCAAAATTAGTCCAAGTAACATAAATCACTGTTCTCTTACAATTGAATGTCCACTTTTGCCTTCAATGAAGGCCTTTTTAAAATACATTCCAATTAAATTTGAATGGCGAAGTTCAATTTGACAGCTGTATTACATGGCAGTTGCAATGTGCGTTTGCATCTTTGTTTTCCAATATTATGGTAAAAAAAATTTTAAATTTGCAAAAACCTTTTAAATGTAAAATATGTCCTATCACCAAACTTAAAAATTGCAATTCCCACATGCATATTTTCATGTTGGTATATTAAAGGTCATTTTGTATTTGGGTGTGTTTTGAACAGTGTACTCTGAGCAATATTCCTAAAAGGTGTATAATGTGCTGGCTCCTACCACTTGGCATTGGAAAAAGCAGCTTTGCCAATGCATCATTTGTGTGTTTAAAGTTGACTTTTGAAACTGAGGAAGAGTATTGATAAAGTAGATCCAGCAGAATTATTTCAACTTAACAGTGAATCATGTACTCAAGAACACGATTCACCTTTTTGTTAAGTCAGTGGAATTTGAGGGGAAGTACATTTAGGGCTGAAGCTGGACTTTCTGGCTGACAGGCCTCAGTCTGTCAGGATTGGTAATAGGATCGCAGCCACCATTATCACAAACACAGGCACCCCACAGGGATGTGTCCTAAGCCCCATCCTCTACACCCTGTTCACTCACAACTGTGTTGCCTCCCACAAAGGTAACATCATCCTAAAGTTAGTAGACGTCACCGCAGTGATAGGACGCATCACTGGTGGGGATGAGGTGGCCTACTGGAGGGAGGTGGACAATCTGGCGTCATGGTGTGAGGACAACATCCTCACCCTCGACACAGACGATGATAGTGGACATGAGGAAGGAGAGGAGACCTCACCGGCCACTGTTCATCCGAGGGCTTGAATTGGAGAGGGTGAACAGCATTAAATAGCTGGGCATCTCAATCAGTGAGGACCTCACTTGGACACAACTCCACACAGCTGGTCAAGAGGGCCCAACAGTGGCTGTACTTTGAGGAGGCTGAGGACATTTGGTATGTTGACTAAGATCCTTGGCAACTTTTACAGCCACATTGTTGAGAGCATTTTGACCAGCTGCATCACCGTGTGGTACGGCAACACTACTGCTATGGACTGCAAACGACTGCAGAGAGTGGTAAAGACTGCTGAGAAGATCACCAGGACCCCACTGCCCTCTCTGCAGAGCAACTACAACTGCAGAGTCCACAGGAGAAGTGCTTCGATCCTCGGGGACCCCACCTACCCCCAACCCGAACTGTTCACACTTCTGCCCTCAGGCAGGAGGTATAGAAGTATGAAATGGCAGACTCCTAAATAACTGACTGGAGTTTATAACCATGGTTCACTTAATTCTATCTACTTCACACAACTGTATTTGACTTGTCCATCATACACCTACCTGCACATTACACTTCTGTTTTTTATACTTTATGCTGTTACTTATCTATCTGCTACTTATTATTTATGTTTCTTTTATATGTTGGTTTTGTCATTTGGTGTGGACAGCAAAGAAAATTTCATTGTACAGGGAAAAGTGTTTCCTTACTGTGCACATGACAAACTTTGAACTTGAACTAGAAAGCACTTCTTCATGTGAAGAGGTGTGGGATTCTGGAACAAAACTATGAGCCAAGTAGTTGAAGCAGAAACCACAACTACCTTTTAAAAACTGTATCTTGAAAAGATACTAGACCAGGTTAACCATTGGCTAAACAGTCAAGCTTGTTCCTAGACCAAGCACTACAGCCAGACTAGCTTCCTTGGCTATTTCAGAATGAAAGCTCTTTGTACCAGATTAAAAACTGAATGCCCTTCAGATAAGCTATCAGAGTTGTAGGTAAGAGAACAAATAGTATCTGCAATAGGGCAGATTTTTAAAAGAATCTGTTAACGTTTGAAAGCTTAATTGAGCCAGATATTTGTCAGATGTCAAGAATTTCAGTTAAGCTACGTGTTTCAGTTTTGTTTTTTAGTTGTTGTTAATGTTATACATTTACAAGAGTTAATGTTTTTAATAAATATTAGTGTTTTTCTTAGTTTTATTCACTGTGGCTTCTTAAATTACACTTTTCAAAAGGTAGCATCTTCTCTTCTAATTGAGAATACCGAGTACTTTTATCGGCCTGTGCTGTTTAGTAAGTACTCCATATCAGTACAGCAGTAAATGGCTATTGGTAAATGCCTAACAGTGAATCAATGAGGAACACTTTAGTGGTAGGTAGGTTTACTGGACAGTAAAATTGTTGGCCTCGAGTTTTTTCATTTATATAAAAAAAAAAAAAAAAAAATCATGGCAATGTAAAGTGAGTAGGTACTAAATTAACAGCCTAGTTCTCGATTACTTCACATATTAAGTCTTAGCCCTGTCCCAATTCCCAGAATGGTGACATGACTTACATCTGACTTGTATTCTCTGTGGGTGAAATGGCCATTTGGTAGTGGCCTTTGGGACTGAAAGAAAAGGTAATTTGTCTCGTTTATAATGTAGCTGTTTTATTAGTGCAGTCATTGCAACATGCACTTAATATTTGATGGTTTTATGCCAGTTATTGTTCAGCGCTTACTGTGTACAGTGCAGAACGGAAATTTGCTTCTGTGTTGAACAACAAAGTGCACTCTCCTTATCCTTCCTAAATGATTCTTCTCTAGTTTTGCTAGTGTCCTTGTCACTGCTAGCAGCATGAGGCGGTATGTGGAGCCAATTCAGGTTGCACTGGCAGTCTAGCTTCTGCTCGCTACTAGTGTGCATGGTTCCGACCTGGCATGAGAGCCCAATGTTCTCTAGTGGGACCTGTGCTCACAGCCCATCCCTATGCAGCTCGATTGACATTTGCAAGAGAATACCACAATTGGCAGCTCCGTAACTGGCATTCTATTCTCTGCACTGCTGACTCTGAGCACATGGGACAGACATGAAAGATGCCATGGTGAACATTATGCTGCATGCAACATCATCTAGCATGACTGTTTTTGCATGAATGTCTGGGGAAGCATATCATTGGAGGGTTGCACAGACCTCCAAGTCCTAGGTAACCATTTCCTGACTGCTGTTTGGTACCAGTATGTAATCGTCCGAGCCATTGTCCGATTTTGTGGTGGTGCAGTGCACTGGCCCAAGGCTGTTCCCGGAGCAGGAAAATACCCGACCTCATGTGGCC
This sequence comes from Erpetoichthys calabaricus, assembly GCF_900747795.2. Taxonomy (NCBI): domain Eukaryota; kingdom Metazoa; phylum Chordata; class Cladistia; order Polypteriformes; family Polypteridae; genus Erpetoichthys; species Erpetoichthys calabaricus. The sequence goes on from NC_041401.2 coordinate 177,609,286, forward strand.
AGAGTGTGTAGGCAGTTTCTGAATGACTAAGGCATTGATGCCAATCACTGGCTGGCACATTCCCCAGACCTGAATCTGATTTAAAACCTTTGGGATGTTATGTATAGGTGCTTGCGACGCCCCCAAGTAGCGCCATAGACTGTCCAGTAGCTTACTGATGACCTGATTCAGGTCTGGGAGGAGGTCCCCCAGGACACCATCTGCTGTCTCATAAGGAGCATGCACAGACATTGTTGGGAATGCACAGCGCCAACTCACATTGAGTTGCCATGCTGAAATTCATACAAGTTGAACCAGCCTGTGATTTCAATTTTTGACTGTTTTTCGGTGTAATGTTGAATCCAGTCCTCAGTGGATTGGTGATTTTGGTTTTCATTGACTGTTACATTTTGTTCTTAATGAATTTACACAGTGTCACTCAGTAAACATTTTACACTTGAATATTTCATCAAGATCTGATGTGATTTAAGTGTCCCCTTAATTTTTTTTTTTTTTTTTTTTGGAGATGTGTACCTTTTATTCTCTCAAATATGGGAACTTCTGTAAAAACAATTAAGTGCTTTGAGCTGTTAATATTGATAAGAGCTCACTACACCTAAGAGATTAAGTTGTTGTTGTTTTAATACAAATAAAGCTGGTTATATCTTGATCTGTTAAGGGGATTGTAGGTGAATGTTACACTGAAACATTGACCTCGGACGTTTCAATTGTTGAAGCTGCTTTCTTACAATGAAGTTTATTTTTGATTGCTTTTTAAATGTCTAGGTTTTATGAAAACTTGGCCTTTAGTAAGGATGCAGTTTGTATGCCTGGAGTATAGATCAGTTTTGATATGTTTAAGGTTATAAAGTAGAATAGGAGAAATCTTTTTGCTGTTAACCTGTGTTGAGGAGATTGCTTAATGTACTGCATAGTAATTGTATTGTTCAAACTTGTTTATGAAAATATTTAAAACGAAAGTGTTTTTCCAATAACAAATTCTTACTGGCTTACATTGTTTTTCTTTTACCCTGAATCTTATACAGTTAGCTCGAGCAGTATTGTTTTTAATACATTAATATTCAATTCATAAATGTAATACTACTGTAAGCTGATCTTAGAAAAGTGCAGACAATATGGAATGCCTTCTTCTTTTAGGCTCTTCTGTATTTTTATAATGTCCTTGCAAAAGTTTGAGTCAATACAGAGAAGGATTTGTAAAACCAGGTTTTTAGATATGTGCTTTGACTTATGTAAGCTGGTTTTATTTTTATCTATTACAACATTTAGAGTAGTTAAATTTTAATGTGTAGCCTGCTTACTCCCACAGTTCAATAAATAATTAACATCTGGAAGCCTCTTGCAGCTCAGAATAATTTGAGTGCCTATCTGAAGTGACTGTAATCATTCTAATTTTGAGGTGTCCTGAAATTTTAAAAGCAAGTGCAACTTGGTAAATCCAGATATTTAGGTGCATATTTTGTTTCAAGAAATGACAGTGCTTTTGCTTTACAAAAAATGAAGTGTAATCCTACACCCTAACTATAAAACGTTAAGAGAATTTTTAACGCAGTATAAATTACATCTAACTGCCCTGTAAGCACCACTCTTACAGCTTTTTCACTTTTCCTCCTCTGTTTTAAATATCATGCCCTTTTATGCTTAAGCTTCTTATGATCCTAGCGTGATTGTTGTAGCAGGTGAATGTTACAAACTTTTGATGTGTTGGTTGTTGATTTGCCATTGAGCACTCTGATGCACTCCCTTTTACTTTCCCATACTGGGCCAGTTTTAACCAAATATGCACATTTTTAGGAGGTATCCTTGTTTCCTACCAAGGCAGACTCTGGATTGTTATCAAGCTTATAATGATATCCTCCTGTGTTTGAGCGCTTTATTTTTTTTAAAGAATTCCTTAAACAGTAGTCACTTGATGAGAAAACAATTACCATAAATAGCTAACAGTTACCATCTTTAAGAATTGTGTCAACAATACTGCTAGCTAGTCTAGCTATTTATGAAAGTGTGAAGGGCTAAAATTATTAGTGTATCTGATATTACTGTAGTGAGGAAAAGCTTAGTCTGTCCTTTGCAAGAAAATATGTAGATTACAATTTGAGTGGTTTCCAAAGAAACTGTGTGTGGCAACTTTTGTGAATGTTTTTTTGCGCCATCATGCAGTAGCTGCATGTTTTCAGGCACTTTTCAGTACCAGTCTGCCCATGAGCAGAATTAATTCCCAAATATGGTAGTGGTAATTCCACATCTCCAAAATGTAAATGTTTTTTTTAACTTGAATTTGTTAGCATGGGAGCTTTTAGAAGAAATAATGAAAATGTAAAAAAAGTTGTGCATCAAGTTAAAAGAATTTTGTTTTGTGGTCACCAACAGTTCGTTGTATTATAATTCCTTTGCCTATATAGTAAAAAAAAAAAATGATTAATGTTTGACATATTTATAGTATGCATTTTTTTTTTTGGATGATTTTTTTTCTAAACCCCCCCCCCCCCCCCACCAAAGATGCTCTTTTTGAAATCATAGTTTGTTTGACTTGATTTGTAGTGTTGGTTCAAATTGCTTAATAGCCAGTGCAGATATAAAAGTTGCAAGGTCATGCCATTCACATAATTGATGGTTGGTTGCATTTTTGCTTGTCAGTATAGACTGTTGCTGTAAGAAACTATGCAGAGCACAAGGAAGCACAACGAAAGTTCAAGGGTAAGGTATTGGTTTTTACTTTTTTTTTTTTTTTTTTTTTTTGTGGTACACCAGTGTTAAACAGCATATACAGGTAGTCTTTTCTAAGTAAAATGCAGGAAGGATAAAGTATGAAAATCCTGTGGTAACTTGAGCTTAAAACAATTTTCAAGGGTATGTGTTTTACATTAAATGGTACCCATGGCTTCAAAGTCTCGTCTGACAAGCTGTTTGAATGATTAAGTATAACTTGGCAGTTTTGAAAAAAGGGATTGTTGCACAATATATAAAACATTTAAAGCAGTGACAGGGATCTTTAACTGTTTGTCAATTCTCATAGCATTGGATGATTGTTGTCTCAATTTTCCCACGTATTTGTATAACTTAAGGAGCTGCAAATGGAGCACTGATGCCCAATCATTGTGGGCAACTGGGTATATTGTGTATCTAGGAGTTTTTGTATTCTGTTTTTACTAGAAAATGAACAAGTTCAATCTCCCAAACCTTAAATCATTGACTTTATTTGCATTGCTGTATAATTATTTTTGGGATGTCTAGGTCTCTTTTGCTTCTAGAAAAGAAACCTGTAAATCTGCAATTTTTCACATGGAAAAGATGTATAAAGTAAATCTGCTAAAACAAGTTGCAATTTGGAGTTGTAATTTAAAGTTTTTGTTAATATACAGTATAAATGTAGTTCTGCTAATTTGAACGCCTCAGTTTGGCTTTCCAGAATATGCATTGTCATATAATATTCCTGCTTCATTTGTATATGAACAGAGGAATGAAATACAACAGGAAGTGGTCTGTTTATAACCTGTGCCTTAACAAGCTTGGGCACATTCTTGTGTTTAGTGAAGTGCTAATGCATTTATCTGTTGCTGTCAAGTGTTTTAAATCCCATTTAACACTTTCTAGTTCAACAACTAATCCGTGTTTGACGTAATGCACAGTCTGCTGTTAAATGATATTTAGAATGTATTATCCATAAATGCTGCAACAGACTCAAAGGGAGCAGAGGTTTACTTGCGGATATCCGGTAATAGGCACATTTTTGCTTTTAGTGAGCCGTATCCATCTTACTTTACATATACTTTATTGTGCCTGTGTTTTAAAAACTTGCATTGGCAAAATACCTGTCCTATTCTTCCCTCTTTCTGAAAGTGATCTGATTTTAATGCCTGCCACTTAAGGATAAATTGTTCTGAAAGTGGTTTTTCACAAGGCAACAGTGATGTCAACTAGTAGTTTTTATTTGAATAAACTTTTTCATACAGTTAAGTTTAACTTAACAACATAAGTCAATCGGTAATTAAGACTCTAGAAAGCATTTTTACTAAAAATGCAGTTTAGATAAAGGGTTGTTTCAACCAATTCCTTTTAGTATATGAATATGGAAATGCTGAACTGGAGCTCCATGATTTTAACCGCCTATAGCACTGTTAGTGTCACAAAAGTAGATTTTTTTTTTTTTTTTTTTTTTTTTTTAATATAAAGAGATGTGTATAATGATTTAAGCTAAATTCAGGAGACTCCATTTACAGTAGCTACAGTAATGTTTGAAAGTCCTTTATTTAAATTATGCAGTCATTTAAAGTCTCATAGAAAAGGTATGCCTCTAAGTACATGTAACAATTGAAGTTCTTTCAAAACTAATTTAGGTGATTTAAAGCTAAACTTGTTCAAGTAGCGTGTTGCTTGGGTTTTCTGTCACCTTTGTAACAATAGTGTTCCACATCAGTAATAAAAGCTGTTTTGATAGTCTGATTTTGTTTGTTAATGTCTCTTAAAACTACTTTCAATATTCAAGCTCACAGATAGGAATATGCTGGACATAGCAGTGTCTGCTGCATTTGGAACATTTCCTAGAATATGCTGCCAGCAGGCATAGAGAATAATTGATTTAAAATAATAATAATAAAAGTCTTGCCAATCCGGACACATCAATTTTCGAGCTTATGTAAGACCAACTGTTACAAGGCTTCTGGTTGAAACTGGCCTTAACCAGAATTTTTAATGTATTGTTCAAACCAGTGCTAATTCAGAATTCATCATTTATGCAAACTTCACTTTTAAATGTTTTTTTTGTTAATGCACCATTTAAGTATTGTGTATTTGGGTCTTTGAATAGTTTTGTGAAATGCAAGTTCATTAGATAATTAGTGAAAATTCTGTATACACATTTTATTCAAAAAATATATTTAACCCTTTGTTCAAAATCTGCTTGCATTCCTAAACTATGCTTTGTGTACAAGTTGAAACTATTTTTTTGGTCACTACAGTAACTAAATTAGCATAACAGCTTGTGTGTGCTTGGTGGTGGTGGTGAGAGGTTTCCCAGTTTCAAAAAGACTACAAAAAGGCACTGGTTATGGTTTTAATGGACAAGATAAGCAGTTATTCTGTAGTGAGGATTTCAGTCCCTTGATGTGCCGTACCATTAGCAATACAGAATTTTTTACAGTGGTATTTGTACAGTGGGATGAATGACTCTTTCTTGCCTAGTATTTAAAAGTGTGGATTCAACTGACAGTTGTGGCCTTTAGAGTCTGAACCCTTAGCTGCAAATCCACAGCTGTAGATGGTACAGAGTGATATTTGAGATTAGATTGTTGCATTTTCTTTTCCAAGTCTGACTCCAATGTGAAATATATTTTTATACTTTCACTAACACTGAGAACTAATTTAACCAATGCTGTTTAAGGTGTGGTTGCATGTATTTTTTTTTCTCCCCAATTAAATATTGAAATGTTGGAAGAGCAACCAAAGAGATGCATGTTACAGTAATTAGTTACTATATTTTAGTAGTGTTCTTGTGAATGTTCTGACCAACTGATTGACAGATTGACCTCCAGTCTTAGGACTGGTTCCAGAACTTTGTTCAAAACTGCTTTGTATGGTAATTTATTAAAGAGCTCTTAACGACAGCAGTGTTGGTTTTTTAGATTATCCTGAAGTGTTTAGTTCTTATACCAGTCTTTTTACACTACTATCTTGCAACCTATAGTATAGAAATGCTAGAGATATACTTGCTACCTTGTAGGAACCTGCGCAGTTAATTCCCAAGGTTTCTTAGTATATGATATAGCAAACTACAGTATCTCCTGCATGTCATAGACATATTTGGTTATACTTCAACTTCAGCTAAATGTCTTTCTAAAGGACAAGAACGCTGTGTCACCACCTATGAAACAGCTTTGAGATTTATGAACTCCAATTCATGAGCTACATTCAGGTCTCCCTCTAAAAGTGACATTAAATATGTGCCTAAAAGAGGGCATCTATAGGTGATTCCAGAGTAAAATTTTACACTAGGCTTACCTGTATGGTTTTTTTTTTTTTACGTTTTTACAGGCGGAGTAAAATGCTTTGTCTAATTTTACTAATGTTGACTTAAACTAAAGCTGTGCAAGTTTAGATTTCGGAGTGTAATGTGGCCATTTACAGAATTAAGTCTTTAGAAAAAATACAGCAAGTACAACATCAAGAATGTTTTTTAATGTCTGTTCATCATTCGTTTGATTTGAAGTCTTATGAATTGCAAGTTCATCTAGGGACTCTACAGCAATATAGTAGTCGGATTTACTCCTTTCAATGCAGTAGTAATATCACTCACTAATTTTCTTTGTCTCTGCAGCTGAACCTCTCCCGTTGATGGACTTGTGTCGGCGTGCAGTTCGGGTTGCCTTGGGGAAGGAACGCTTGGATGAAATCCACTCCCTGCCCCTGCCAGCTTCACTTAAGAACTACCTACTTTATCAGTGATGTTGCCTATTCTGATGGACTTGAATGTTTGGGGTAAAGGAGCCTGAGATCTGTCTTCCCCTTCTTACCTTGCATCCTTTGTTTTTCCTTTATGCACAGTCTTGAAGCTGTATTTGTCCCCCAAAAATAATCCAGTGGTCCTCAACCTTAAACTAGCAAATCATACCACATCTATGATGTGTGTGTACAATGCAAATGTTGCTTGTTTAATTTGGTATTACAACTTGTCATTTTAAATTATGAAATCTTTAAGACAGTTTTTTTATTTTTTTGTCTGTATTCTAAATTTGGTTACTGCAGGGAAGAACAGCTGTATCTGAGCAGTGTTGCACTAAGCCTCGCATTGTCAGGTTTTTTACTGTAGACACCTTTTTTTTAAAAAATAAATAAATAAATAAATAAAAAAAAAAAATAATAATAAGCCTCTCAAGACACACAAGCTCATGGTCTCCATAGAGAGTCTTTTTTTTTTTTTTTTTTTTTTTTTTTTAATATGGCTACTTATTTAAGACTGTATTTGAGGGAAATTTACTGCTTGTGTTCACAAAAGTACAGTAAACAATGACTGGCAAATGACCATTCTTTTTGTATAGCATCATTATACTCACCAGTTCATTTAGACAGAAGGTTTTATTTTTAGGGTTTTTGTCCTAGGCATTGTTCCTGAAGTTTTACAATCTTGTCAAAAGTTATTTTTTGCATTTATGTGGTAGGGTCTGCTTTATTCAGTTATTTTTTTTTTAAACTTAAAGCATTAAGAAAGAGGTACAGGGAACATTGTTTTTTTTTTTCTTTTTTTTTTTTTTAACCTTGCGTTGTAAGCTTCAATGAATTAAGTGCCTCTCCAACCTAAACTAAGGGTTGTTTTTACTCTTTGACTAGATCTAGTTTGTGTTGAACTGGAACACTAAATCTTGATGGCAAGGTTGTAGACTGCAAAATCTCCTCTCTCAGGAACTTTATATACTTTGTATGGTGGTTTGTTACATTTCATAAACTGTCCATGTTCATGTTCATGCAAATGTACTGCTGATGGATTTTGGGCTACAAGGTGAAACTCAGATAATAATCACCACTGAGCTGCTGCAGGTACCTGATTTGTCCATGAAATATTTAAAGCATTTGCCTACAATTGGAAGTAGAAATGCAGACTGAGAATGTTTGTTTGAATCCTGGTTTGTATAATGAACCTTCCACAATCTAAAATTCCTTGTCATTTGGCAGTTTTATTTTAGCTGTGTGTATGCTTGTTCTCCAATCTGTCGTTTGTCAATTCAGGCTAATACTTTCAAATATTTTAATTCCTGTATACTGTAGATAATGTTCTTAACCTAATAATAAAGTTTATTATAAATTAAATCTGTATTGACTCAGTTTTGTTTAAATACTGGAGTTCAATTCAATAAGATAATAAGCCTTTTGAAGGTCCTTTAAATAAAATGCTTTAATGGAGATTTAAGTTTTTTGGTGTGATCTCTTGTCCTCTTCCTCCGGACTGAATTTTAACACTTCATTTGCCAATGTGGAGAATAAATGTAGTTACATTTTAAAATATGCAATACTAAGAAAAGATTGAGAAATTGCATTACAATTTCTGCTTCTAAATAAAGTTGGACAATCTGGAATCTTGTGGCCAAGTAGCACTTAATCCTGGAAGTTTTCTGAACTTGAAAGTACTTTAAAGGTCTTAATGGAGATGGGTATCCTCTCTGGAGTGCTTGCCTTTTTAAACACTAAACCATAGTAAAACAAAGCACTTGGCTACAAAATAAAACCTCTTGTTACTTTTATGAAGAAAAAAATTCTTTAAGGGTTTTGTTGTACATATTCAAAGTAATCAACAAATAAATGTATAGCAGTATTATGGTGAAATCGTTTTTTTCCTATAGCATTCTGAGCTTCTTTTTAAGGAACCCAGATGACAATAGAAATGCTGTACATGTGGGCCAAGGCGATATTAATGGCACACTAAAAAATTAGACCCCCATAGTTTACAGTACAAGTGATGTACCAAAAAACTGAAGCATATACCAACAGGCTTAATCAAAATTATTGAATACAACCAGTCTTGTGTGATGTGAGATTGAAGCTCTGTATGTGCATAAAAATTAGTTCTCAGTACAGTTTGAACCTCTCTAATCCAAAATGCCACAAAATCCTAAATGTTTTGAGTGCCAGTTAGATGTGACAAGTGAAAAATTCCACACCTGACCTCACTTGCCCATATGGAGCTCTGACCAATGTTCTCTAAATTTTTTTTTTTTTTTTTAACTAAAACTGATGACCCTTTACCTGTTTTTCTTACGGTTTATGACCGATTTCTTCAATTCTCCTTTGAATTTGTAGTGGCACGATGCATCACCTCACAAGCTGGTTCCCTCGAAGTATAGTGTGCCAGGAAGCACCAATACATGTACAGCTCCTCAGCACTTCAAAGCTGTTGCACGTGAGGAAGAGTAAGTGGCACACAGACAGAAGGTGTGTGGCCATGCACATACACTGCTTACAGGAACATATCACCAGACCTACTGTACATACATTACTTTTTTTGTTCTTTGTGTACAGTAACCTTTTACTCAAAACACCTCATAGGTAGAAACTGAAAGCCAGAAGTTTGTGGTTATTGCTGGTTTAACAGCTGGTACATGTTTTGGCTGATGCTGTTCTGGACAATTATTAAATGTTGAGAAAAATTACCTTCAGGTTATGTGTATAAGGTGTCTGTGAAACAAATTTCGTGTTTAGGCTTGGGTCTCATCCTCAGGGTATCATACTATCACTCTTACATTTCAGTTAAGGATGCACAACCTGTAATACAATTTGCTACAACGCAAGAGTCCCGTTCAAGCAAGTTCTGTGCATGTGTAAATGGAAAATAAGCTAATGGAATCTAAAATATACTCGGATTTGTTGTGTGTATAAAATTATTCTGCCTCCATTTGTGAAGCTCTAGGATTTTAATCCCTTCAAAAGATTGTGATTCACTTTGGAGATGGACTTGCATGTACTGGTAAGCATGCTTATATTGCAGGGTTGTCATGAGCCTTGAACTATAAATTTGTTTACCCTTGGTATGTTTTCAAAATTGGAGAGGCTAAAAAAAAAAAAATGTTATTACATTTTTAATTCACAGCATTGCTCTAAAATGAGAGACTGTTAGTGCATAGATGAACTATGCTGTCAAGGCCAGCTGTGGTGGGGGGCTGTTCATAATGCAATGCAGAAAGATTTTCGGGTGTCCAGAAGGAGGTTTTGGCAAACTAATTCAGGAAGGATAGGTGAGACATTGCCTGCTCTTGACAAGAATGAGGAAGGTTGACATCAAGTCAAAATATTGTTAAGAGGTGGAAGGAGCAACAAATAAGGAGACAGTCACAGTTTACGATGGGAAACCAAAGTATCCACAACAAAACAATCTCAAATGCATCTAAAAGTCTGTGTGCAATTAGCTCTTCACAGACCATGCAGTTTAGGAATCTGCCTTTACTGCAGAATGTATACAGTTTGAAATGTAAAAAAATATATTTTTGTGGCATTTATATTTTAAAAATTTTTTTTTTCTCCCTCAGTTTGTCAGTGTTGGTGGGTACCAATTTCTGTGTTCCATTTTGTTGCGAGTGCTTGTACACTCCCAGAAGACCTGTTCTGCTGACTCTTCCTCTCTAGGACAGTGTGTGCCTGATAGGCCTTCTCTTACATAACACCAAGTGAGCTGGCAGTGCCTCTTGTATGCTCCTCCACCTTATCTTTGTGCTCATTTTTAACCTCACTTCTTTTACTGGCTCATATCTTTGCAAATGTGTTAAAAGCAAAAAAATATTTTATAAATGCTGCTTGCATTTTTTCTTGTAACTTTTCTCCTGCTTTCCCAGGCATCCTTGTTTTGTTCTTTTTCCAGTTACACATTTTTCAATATTGTTTGTTTTTTTTTTTTTTTTTTTTGTTGGACTAAGATCCCAAAACCAAGTGGCTTATATGTACTGTATGTGTATACAGTATAATGTGTATGTTTTATCACCCTTGTCTCAGTGTATTTTAATATTTGTCATTTGTGTGTTTAATGCCCTCTTCTACTCATTTCATTGGTTGCTGTTAATACTATAGTATTTATTTGCAATTAATTACTACTAAATTTAATTCCACTGGGAGCCATTATTTGTTTTTCCAGTCCGTTTTAAACAACTTCCATCACCTTATGTTTGTATTTTGTACAGCCATTGTGTTTCAAGTTTAATTTCCAGCACTTTTTATTCATGTATATTTATTCTTTTCCATTCCATGTTGTTTTTTTTTTTTTTTTCTTTCCTCAGTTTCCCACTCATTCAAACATTTCATTGTTTAGGGATAATTTTGCTTGTTGCCTGCAATGTTTGGCCATTGTTTTCCCCCATTTTTTTTATTAGTGTGGATTTTAAATCTCATTTCTAAATGTTTATTTGGAGTCTGAAACCAATGTCAATTTAAAGGACAGCCTTGTCTTGCCATTCTGTTTTCATTTAAACATTCCCTTTTTGAGTGTAATGGATAAAGCTGCCCTTTATCTTCTGTTTCATACATTAAATTTGAGCAAAGTTGGACTTTCTGTACTGTTGGCATGAAAACAAAAGAAAAATGGCGCTATTGATGTGGAGCGGCACTATTGTGTGTGTGTGTGTGTGTATATATATATATGACAGATTGACATGGGATGTCTGAGTACTAATTTCATAACAACCCAAGCAATTCCATTTCATATTTTTATTTACATTTTTAATATTTTAATGTATCAAATGTAGTACACTTGTATCTTTGTTTTGAATGAAGTAATACTGTAATTGTTCTACTTTAGATAAAGTAATAGTGTTAGTGCTATTCCCTAATTACCTTCATATGAAAAGGGTTATGCACGTGACTAAAATGTCAAAAGGGGTTGAAACAAGGATACAAATTTATAGTTTGCGGATTACACCACTGAATATTTAATTTGTGTGTTATTTTAATGTTTTGTGTAGGATTATTTGATTAGATGTAGCTTTTAAGTTAATAAAGTGTGTGCACAGAACTCGTATCGGAAAGCTAGTATTCGTACAGATCAGAAGGGAGCTGCAGAGCTAATGACTAGTGGGATGTTTTTCAGAAGATACAATAAGAGTTTGAAATGCGTGCAAAAAGATTGAAGAATTTTGGGAAGTATAAAAAAAAAGTGTTTTCTCTGAGCTTAAACCTATAAATAGATAAATTAACCAGTGAGTTTATGCTAATAATAAGCTATGAAATAAAGGCTTGGGATTTTAAGTCAACATGTTTCTCATAGTTAACTAAAAGTAACGTCACTGACAACTAACCAGACCATTGGAATGTATCAGTTGTCTGATTTGAGCTGATGCAAGATCTTGCATTAAATAGCCATCAAAAGCACCCTGTAGAGGAAAAGATTTTGAAAACCATTTTCAGAGGTGTCAACTGCCTGATTTGCCATCTATAGGACAGTCCTAATGCTCACTAACTTCACATCTGACTTTTGCAGAGGTAGCGATTAGAGTGCCACTCTTGTGCTTGAGACATGACTGAGTGAATGTTAAATAGGTAAGTACTGCATAATGTACTGTACACATAAAATGCTAATAATTTGGACATTTACAATATTAACGTGCCCACCAATGTAAAAAGAACCTTAAAGGATAAAACATTGTTCTGTTATTTGGGAGACACTTAAGTAAGGTGTTGCTGCTTCGGTTTGTTTTTTTTCTTGAAGTCCAGTTTAATGTTTCCCAAAACTTGTTTAAGTACCTTATTTTGTCCATCAGCACATCTTTGCTTAAATCTTTTAAGTTATCCTTGTAGTGGTGTAGCCTCCTGTGCCCTTCATAGTATATGTATGATAGAATTCTATTTTTCTTAGTTTCATTTCATCCTTTTTATGTTTCCCTTTTCTTTCATTCTGTGTGTGTGTGTGTGTGTGTGTGTGTGTGTGTGTATGTATGTTAGTTTTTTTTTTTTTTTTTTTTAAACTGGAGCACTTCTCATACATTACAACTTCTTTCACTTCACTCCTGAAGATTTCTCTCTTCCTCCTTTTCAAACCACTTCTCCATATGTTCTTTATTTTTAATTTCCTCTGTCTTTCTATACTAGGAGCTCATTCCAGCTTTGCTGCTGAGCTGTTCCTCCTCCCACATTGTTTCCCTGCTTTCTAAAAAGAATGCTCTTGTTTTCTCCTTTATCACTGCCCACTCTTACCTCCAACTTCCCAGTAGTCTTTAATGCTCTCCCACTGTTCATGCGCTTCATTTCAAAATCACTTTGTCATCCTCTGACAATTTTGCATTTGCCTTTTACACTCCCTTCTGTTGGTGGCTCTTTATTTCTGCCCTTAACATAGTCTCTGAAGAAAGTGGGGTTGGATTTCACACTTAGTTTTTAGGACTTGAAAAAGATCCTAATCATCTGATTCTCTGAAATGACCAAGTCCAGATTTAAAGTCCTGTTCTTCAATACACTACTTGGTCATTTGTTCCATGTGTTTGGTGTAAGAAAAACTTTGTAATAAAAGGGAGAAATCTGCCTCCTAGCAAGTTTCCAACTGTCTCCCTGTATTCTTGTTGTTGAAGAATTAATTTCAAAATTGCTGAGATCCTTTGTACTAATATGAAAAGGTTCAACTTCTTCAATCTTTCCTCAATAGTTCATGTCTCTCAGCCCTGGAATCAACCTAAGTTGCTGCTTTGTGGTTTTTTTTTTTTTTTTTTTTGTTTTTTTTTTGTAATATGGAAACCAAAATGAAACACAGTACTTCAGCTGAGGTCTTGCTAGTGTGTTATTTAACTTAAACATTACCTCTCAACTTGTACCTCACACATTGTGATATAAAACCTAGCAGTAGTTTACTTGATTGCTTCTGTCCAGTTTTGATGTACATAATGATTTTTCCTGAGGAGTTTCAAGCTTTAGACCTTCCATTTTTTTATCCAAAAATTACATAATGATAATTTTAAAAATAAGGGGCTTAATTAAATGTAACTATTACTCTATACATTTTATATAACCCAAACATCCTATTAACCTTATACTGTAAATCACTTGTTTACTGTACACTTTCTGGATATAGATAGTGATGAGTCCACAATGACTGCTGGTCCTTCTCTTAAGGGGTATTTTAAACTGTCAGAGCTCTTATTATCTATTCAAATTTGGAATTTCTTCTTCCTCTGTTTGTATACCTTGTGTACCAAGAAAGTGAAATATGGTCTGTTTTTACTGTCCTGCCCCTCTAATGTAAAATGGTTTGTTCTCAGTATTCCTTATAAACCTTCTCAAGATTACAATTTTTATCTTTGCTGTTCCTTCTGTTGAGTTTCCATCAAACATCAAGACACAATTATAAATTGAAACCTCCTAACATTGTGGCTTTCTTCTTTCTCACCACCATGTTCAAAGTCATCCTACCGCTCTTGGTTTTGCTGGTCCATTTTATACCAGCTGGCCTCACAGGAAAATTCAATGCCAACAATACACATCCATCTGGAATGAGCTCCGTGCTCCTCTCAGCTGATGTTTTTGTTAAAGGTTAACATTTCTACTTCTGCCTTCCTCTCCTCTCCACAATGAACTGAATCTGCTCTCACTGGTCTTATTTTATTTATTTATTTTTTTTGTTTGTGAATTCATACGAGGTGTTTTTAATACAAATTATTAAAATTTGGTTTACAGGATCATTTTTGTCGCATATACAGAATCCAGTTATTCTCACTTGCATGGAATAAATTGCATGAAACGTGTCACTACGCTCGGGCACCATGATTAGTGAGTACAACCTTACCTTGTAACTATTGTCTACTGTAATTTCTGCAAGACGGGAAAAACTTGTCCTCCATACTCCTCCTGGTATTTCATTTATTATTAAGCTCTTCCAGTTTTCTTTTAGCTTTCTTCTTTAATTTCTGGTTATACCTCCCTGTTCCTTCTGTTGTGGACAGATTTTTTTTAATCTGGATTCTGCTGCTGTGTCTGTAAAGAGGATAAAGATGACATATCTCCTATTTGAATGTGGGCTTTTAACTTTATCGGCACTTTCCTTTTCTGCTCTGTCCACCCAACCAGTCCAGGGCCTTATTTCCTAAACTTTTGTTTTCTGTTACTCTCAGTTCTTCCCATATCTCCTTGCTTTTTTGTTAACAACAGTCTAAGTATGTTCTCAGTGTGTGCTCTAAGCTTACCGATCTGATTTTACAAGTATTTTTTATTTTATTTTCTTTTTTTAAGAGCAGGTACAGAGCATGTGCTTAGAATATTGTAATACTATACATTTAAAACGTACATAAGCCATCAATTATTTTTGTTTCATATTTGTAATTCAGATCACTTTGCACAGATCAGTTTTTACTTTGACATTAAAGGTCTTTTTCTGTTTATCTGTACCAAAAAAGTCCAAAGTAAATTAACTGAGATTCAATGTAACATAAAATGTGAAAGCTTCCAAGGGATGAATACTTTTAATAGGTACTGTGTAATAGCCTAACAAATAAGTTAATGAGGCACTACAGATGTGAAAAAATGAATGAATGAATGAATGAATGAATAAATACATAACAAATAAACCAGACATCCAGAATAAAAATTACATTCCAAATAGGTTGACTGCCAATGTGAAAAATAAATTTGTTCATGACGCCAGTCTAAAATCAGGGTATTTTGCTAAACCATCTAGCAGTGCTGACTGTCTATGACAGATTGAAATGTAAGTAATCCAACGTAGACCTCCGCTTTAATGTTTGCAGTGCACCATGCTAGCCTTATGTCTTTTATATGCCTTTTGGCATGGGATTCGTAAAATTGTTAATATTTAAGATTTGCTATCTGTTGGAAATGCAATGCATTTTATTAATTTAAAAAGGTTTGTGGTGCCTTTAGAATGACAGAGACATAGAAACCGGGAGGATACACAAAATTAGATTCAATTTGTTACTGAACCAAAACTCACAAACCTTTTTTTTAAATCTGTCAAAAAAGTCTACTGGACTTCTCGTAGTTGTTGCATTGGGGGGAAAAAGATCTCTGCATTTCAGGTCAGTGATTACTTACTGTGTCCAATACGTTAGATCTTGCACAATTCATTGCAACTGAATGTCTCTGCTTCCATTTCAACTTTGTAGTGGTGAGATGCTAATTGGTAAGAGAGATTCAGAAGGTTGTGGTTCTACATATGTAAATTTTTTTCGAAAATTATCTAAAATAATGGCTAATAAGAAAAAAAGTGAAATGTTCTGTGACAAAAGTGAAATATAGTGGCGCAAAACAGTCATGGTGGCCTGGCTACAATTTTCATAATGCATTAACTGGTACAGAAAACTGAAACAGAACATGCAGTTTAAATGATGTTTCCCAGCACAGGCACCACCACCCAGTGAAGAAGCCACAATCAAAGCCAAAAGCAACAGCAAGAATCCTCTGGAGGGCATCAGACTGTATCACCAGCACTACACTCACACCAGACAACGGCTTGCTGTTAGAAGCAGCAAGAGTTTTGTTAAGAGTTCACAGAACCCAGGGGAGAATGGATGGAGGATGTCTTTGAGAGAAAAAGAACAAGGTACCAGAAATTGGTAGAAGAAAGCCACAGTTAGGGGAGCATGCACAGTGCCTGCTTACTAAAGTGTGATGCAGGGGAATTTGCTGGTAAGTCCCTTGGTAAGAAATTAAGCTTCCTGGGTATCACAGACCCACAAAAGAGAAAAGCCTTCAGAATTATCACAGACACCCAAGGGGAGGGCCTCTAGGTGGCAGTGGTTTAGGAGGAACAATTCATCGGCCATCAAGTATACATGCGGGTAAGTGAATTAAATGTACTTTTCGTATAAGTGTATTTGGGTGGGCTGTGCACATGTGGAAATGTGGTGTCTGTGGTCACAGTGGTAATGTTTCAACCTTTCTCTTGTTGTTTGCTAGGAGTAAGCATGGTCACCTTCTCTCCATTTGCACCAAAGAGTAGCAAACAGTGACCCCAGTTTCTATTGACTGAAAATGTACCAGGGGGCCAAAATCCTCATCAGAATCTTGGTATGGACTTGTTCAGTATCCTCATTGATAGTGAGCTCTACTTTCTTCTCCTGTATTTTCTAGGACTTCAGTAGCGCCGCCACCACCTGATCAGTGTGCAGCCACCTGTTATGCTGGAATGAATGTGGGTGCCCCAGCTGTCCACACGACAGACTTCATTGAATCCTCTCATATGAAGTCTGGAAATAGACAAATGATTTAACACGATTTATGTTGGGTAGAATGCCCAGTGGGGGCTGGGTGGTCTTTTGGCCTTGGAACTCCTGCAGGTTCCCCTCCTAACTTAACTGGAGTTTTGTTTTTCCTGCCATCTGACCTTATTACTGGACTCCTCTTTAGAGACCTAAATCGTAATATTGCATATAAGGATGCTATTCCGGTACTAGTTAGATCTATTTAATAGGTTTGTATAGATTTATGGTGGCACTAACCAAAAAACGAGAGAGAGCTTAAAGTGGCAGAGTTAAAGATGTTAAGATTTAAATTGGGTGTGACAAGGATGCATAGGATCAGGCACGAATACATTAGAGCAGCGCTTCCCATCCTCGGTCCTGTGACTCCCCTGTTGCTGCAGGTTTTTGTTCCAACCAGCTTCTGTTTTTAATTGGACTCCTGGGCTAATTAATTGATGTTATTTCCCAAGTTCTGTGTTTTGGGAACAATATAGAAAGTAGCAAACTTAGGTAGGTAGGTAGCAGTTATATGGGATTAATGTATTTTTTTTCTTTTTAACAATATTAAAACACAGGAGAAATGCTGGATATATTGGGAAAATATTGATAGAGCTGCCAGGTAAGAGGAAGGCATAAGAGGAGGTTTATGGACTTGATGAGAGAAGACGTGCAGGTGGTGTGGGTATAATGGAGCAAGATGATCCGCTGTGGAAACCCCTAAAGGCAGCAGCCGAAAGAAGAGTAAGTTTGTATAGCTTTCTTTTTCTTTGTTACTTACTCTTGCCTAATCCTTTGTTTTTCTTTTCTTGTAACTTACTCTTTGACATCTTGTAAAGCACTTTGTGTTAAATTATTTCAATGAAAATGTGCTGAAGAAATATTGTTGGATGTGCCCTCCCCTTTTTTCATGCTTAAGTGTTGTCCAATTAGTTTTGAACTTCTCAATCCTTTTGAAAACATTGTGTTGTGGTAAAACACTGTCTCGATACTGTGTAGAAAGCCTGTTGTTGTTGATCACTGCCCGCTGCACTTCTGTGGCGTAAATGGTGAGAGACACTGACTGATTAAAGTCGTGCTACATTAGCCAATAGTATTCCTTCATGTTTGTTTTAACATCCTGATTTTGTTGATTAAATCTGTTAGTTGTAGCATTGTTCTTTGTAGCACATTTGGCTGTATATTGATTATACAGGGGCGGAGTGGTGGCTCTGAGGCTAAGGATCTGTGCTGGTATCCTAAAGGTTGCCAGTTCGAATCCCCATCACTACCAAAAGAGTTGCTACTCTGCTTGGCCCATGAGCAAGGCTCTTAACCTTCAATTGCTCCAGGGGTGCTGTACAATGACTGACCCTCTGCTCTGACCCCAAGGGGTATGCGAAAAAAACAAGTAATTTCCTTCGGGATTAATAAAGTATAATAAAATTTAAAAAATAAATAAATATAAATATACTGTATGTACTGTATCAATATTGTTAAAGCAGCACAAGATACAAGACAAAGCAGTTTAACTTCCGTTGGAGCCGGAAGAAGTGGGGTAACACCGTAAGTGAAGTCAGTCATCTTCTGCTTCTTTCTCCTCCACTCTAAGGAAACTGAAGCCATATTAGTGGCGGTGCTGCTTGCTCTCTCCACAAACTAATACCTGTGGGACACTCCCTAGGCTCCTGTGTATGACAATGTTTATCTAATTACAAATTCTAGGAATACTTTGAAAGAGAAATAAATGCCTTGGATGTAAATTTTTTGAATACTTTTTAGTTTTTCTGAGTTGAAGAGATGGGCACCTGTGAGCCTCGTGTGAGATGCTTTCTGTCATGCTGCAAAAATTAAATAGGTTTTTAAATATTTTCCTCATTGCAGCTCTTGGATGTTTAACTGCTCTGAGGCTTTTATAATGATGCCATCTAAACTAGTGTAACAGGCTGAACAGTTCAAAAGTTCACAAGGGTATTCTTATCAAATTAATTTTGAACCTGCAGATCCTGTGAAATTCATCCTACAGATTAAGTGTAAGTGCTAAAGATGGATCTTTGATGCACAGTACCAAGCCATCAGTACAGAGAGACTTTTTGTTAAATTCCTCTTCTTAGCGTCTCTTTTATCTTGGACTTTTCCTGACGACAGACAGTCTGCACTTGTGAGAAGCGCTGGTGATAATGGACAGCCTTGTCTGGCTCCATGTTCAAATATGTAAAAGTCTGACACATTCAAGTTATCGCTTCCCCCTTTTTTCTTTTTTTTTTTTTTTTTTTTTTGTAAGAAGATAGCACAAAGAATGAAAGAAAAAAAAAAATAATGACTTTTGGCAGATGGGGACAGAGCAGTAGACAGGGGTATTAAGCATTTTTATATTACATGCTCCTAATGTTAATCTTTATAGTCGTTAAAAGTTGCAAGGCTTTTGCCATTTCTCATGTTTTTTTATGACAGGATAGTACCCTGTGCTTACTCCACCATGACAGTTCTCTCCTCTTACTGTTCATTTTCCCTCTCTTATTGATCTACCCAGGCCCCTCTGAGTTTACTCAACTTTAAAATCCTGTATTTGTCTTTTAGTTTCAGTTTTAACAATGTCCTGCCATTCCTGTATGTGTTCTTCTGTCTGTGCTGCTTTAAAGATTTAATTCTTTCCTTTTTATTCTTTACTACAGTTTTCCGCTTTTTTTTTTTTTATTCTCTTCAGTTTCCATCCTACTCCCTTCAGGCCTCATCACATTAGAAGCCTTTTCTAGCTATTCTCAGTGGTAGCTAGCCTTCATTTTCATAATCCTAGCAAGTCAGTGGCACACTCTCGTGATGTTCACGTAATGTTACATACAGTATCCAGTGACTCGCTCTGACCAAATCAAACAAGTGTGTGTGGTTTTGCCTTTGGTTGTGGGGGCGGAGTCAGTGTGCATGACAGCAGACACCCAATGAATGCTCAGATAAAAGAGAGGCTTATCCGTCTGATGTCTCGTATTTTACAGAACAAAATTTAAAGAACAGGGCAGACATTGTCACCAAATTTTCCATTTCTGTTAACCTTTTGTGAAACCTTTGCCGACTCTCAGGCAGCAAGTTATTGGTTGTCACACAAATGGGCACACATGACTGTGCTGGATGGTTGGCACTCGGTCATTAAATGTGATGTGCCAAGTGATTTTTCATTTGTTTAAACTGATATGGCCCAGTGATGAGATCAGCAACTCTGGTGGGCAAGTGTGACATACCAGATGATTAGAAGTCCCGTAATGTGACATCTGATTTCCCTTTTTATGTAATTAGTGTATGAC
Source organism: Erpetoichthys calabaricus (assembly GCF_900747795.2). Lineage (NCBI taxonomy): Eukaryota > Metazoa > Chordata > Cladistia > Polypteriformes > Polypteridae > Erpetoichthys > Erpetoichthys calabaricus. Next base: position 177,629,210 of record NC_041401.2, read on the forward strand.
TTGGGATGGTTATTAACTAAGATGCTTCTCTGCACAGATTAACAGTTCTTAATGTGCTCCCTTTGTTCTTAATTCCAGCCATTCCTTTATTTCCCAGTTGTGTACACACTCACTGTGGCCTTCTTCATCTCCTCCCTCCTGCACACCTTGATTTACCCCCAATACCCTTGCCATTTTGCACTGAATATTGAATATTTTTCTGTCTGCTTCTTTTAGCTGCACCTTTGAATCATTTTCTTCATCACCTGCTTCCCATATACCCCTTCCTGTCTTTTCTTCATTTATTATTTTGGAAGTCCTAGAATTCTCTCGGATATCTAGACAGCCACATCCTGTTGTGTAATCTTATGATAATTTGTTCTGACAAAAGGGCATCTTCATTTTCAAAATGTCCATACATGCCGCCATCTTAAAATATTAGTCATCTTTCAAAGAAATTGTGGGATCAAATATCACTTCATAACTGCTTTCACCTTTACAAAGAGGAATTCATCCTGCCTTGGTTTGAATTTCAATACCTTATTTAAGTGAGCTAACAGAGCAGTAACATTGTGGGGGGTTTGGGGGGAGCAGGGGAGTGGTGATAACATTTATTTCTACAGTACATTTTCATACACAGGAGGTAGCTCAGTGTTTTTACAAAGGTGTCAAAGAAACAGTCTCAAGCAAAAAAAAAAAAAAAACCTAGATAATAATGAATAAATAACATACAAAAAATCATCATGCAATTAAGTAAAATAGATGTATAATTAGTAGAACAGTTTTTATAGTGTTTTTTTTTTTTTTTTGTAAGTCCCTGATGATGAGTTTGATGATAAGGTCCGAACACATAAAAAGAAACCCTCAAGACTACTACAGAAATGTACAATCTCCTTCCTCTACACACTTTACAGAGCTGCGCTTTATAGCAAAAAACTTTATAGCTTGTCAGGGGGCACCCGGGTGCACGTGCATGTCTGTCTGTCTGTGTCTCTCTCTCTCTCTCTCTGTATACAATTTTATTTTCTGTATTCTTTTTAAATTGGGGTGGTCAAAAAAAAAAAAAGATTCAAGTTCTCCAGTTGGATAATTTTATTCTTTATCATATTTATCAAAAATGCACAAAACTTCAAAGAAAATAAGCATTTTGAGGTCACTACATTTGGTAGGTTTCATGTCATCAGAACTGAACAGCAGATAACTGATCCTCACTTGTTGGTCTACAATGTTGGCACCATCTTTGAAGTTGGAAATTCCTTGTGATGGTTTGCGAGCAGTCGAAGAATAAACTTTCTGTTCCTTGTCCTTCGTGAGCATGTCAGTGTACTTTTTGATGAGATTTACTCCTCTCTCAGCTATGTCGTTCGCTACTGTCATACATGCTAACAGTTCACAAAATTCTTTAATGTGTGGATCATCTGTTCTATGTTGTGGTGGTTTCTGCAGAAACGACCAAGACTTTTCTTAGCCTTTGTCTATAAGGTCATCAAAGAGGGATGTTATTCCAACAGCTACCAGATCTTCTGACTTCAGCTGCTCAGATTCATTTGTCGGGTTAAGATGTCAAGGAATGTCTGGGAATGGGTGGCTGCTGCAGTCTTTGCACCATCTTTTCCTTGTTTCTGCCGAGACAGTCATAAATAATGGGCGAAAATAGAAACTCCTATTAAGAATGTTCTGGAAACTCCACCTTAGTACTGAAATGTTGTCTATTTCTTTTTTTATTGTTCACAAATCCCTTAGCCAGCTGAGAAGACTGTACAAGAGTGCATATGTAGTAACAATACAAATAAAATGTTGAATGGAGTGGCCTCTAAATGTTCTATAATCAGGTAAGAAAGCTGTCCTTAATGGACAAAAATACACCTTGTGGAGAAATGATTTTACAAACCTCAGCTCTTTACTCTGGTTTGTGGTCCACCCTAATGTAAAAAGCAAAGTTCTGGCAAGCTGTTTTATGCTAACACCAGCAGAAGTAGCCAAGGTTGCCTGGGTTTGTTTGTATAATGGGTTAAGGTAAGAAAGCAAATATTTTTTTTTTTTTTAAATGTTGACCTGTTTATCATTACTGACTGTCCCATCCCTCATCTACACCAGTGTGAACCAAGGAGTCCTGGTGTTCTGCAAGCATGTGCCAGGTGGTCAGTGGGCTGACCTAATCATCATTCTTAAAAGAATGAAACTGGTCTAAGACACCAAATATAGACCACCTTGTCTGAGTTTCTTGCAGATGATAACATCTTTTACTTCTACATCACTCCTTGCCTCTCCGATTCTGTATGTGGGAGCTCTCTCTCTCTCTCTCTCTCTCTCTCTCTCTCTCACTCACTCTCACACTCTCACTCTCACTCTCTCACACACACACACACACACACACACACACACACACACACACACCCACCCCTCTGGAAGCAATACTCCCTTAATTCTAGGTGGATGGATGCTGACGCATGCTGCTTCAGATGTTTAATTTTCTACGTCTATGTCCTGTAACGCCATCATCCAAGATTTATTGTGGATCATCTAGGACTTTGAAATGTAAATCCAGCAAGATCTGAGTGTTAGTCTTGTAAGGTAGTCCTTCCCTCAAGGTTGGGCCGGTTCAGCACCTGGGAAGTAAGAGATTCCGACATCGACAGGGAAAGCCATACAAACCTAAGATGAGACATCCAGTGGAAAAAAAAAAAAAAAAAACAGCCAGCAACATAGTTTATAAAGTAGCAGTATGACAATTAGCTTACACCATAGAAAGAGCCGGAGGAGCAGTACACGTTTGGCATAGTTCAGTTTGTGCTGATTTTTGTTTTCTTTCTTACTGCATTTTCCAAAGGCATAACAGTGGGAGTAGTACAGGCACTTTAACTAAGGACGTGCTTGCCAATAAATAGGCCTGTCAGGCTTACTAACTCACTATTTGAGTCTGTTAGTCAACTCCTCCTCTTTGCACCTCGGGTCATTATAGTATTTTTCACAAGTGAAAACATAATTGTAAAACAGTTTTGAGAACCACTGATTGCTGCTGCCTCTCTATCAATGTCTCTGATCTTATGGATTGAGAATTTGTTCTGTTTGTGTGTGTTAGGATTCCATTATTGCAGTAACTCTTTGCTGGGTTGGGCCCTTGAATGCTACTGCTTTGCATTTATTGGCTTATTGTGGTTTCAAAAATCTACCATAATAAAAGGATAAATGTGTGTCTGTTTTCCCGTCCATTTGCTATGTCTGTCATTCCAAAAGATGGTATATCACAAACCTTTTTAGTAATAAAATGCCTTGCATTTTCCATTCCAACAGATGGCACATCACAAATGTTAACACTATTTTTATAAATCCCATACCAAGTGTCATCTAACAGAGACCTATGCATTGCATGGTGCGCTGTAAACGTTAATCCTGAGAGCTATGTTGATTACTTAGATTTCAACTTATCTAATGGCCATGCTACCCATGTAAGATGTTTAATCCCACATCAGTAAACTGGATGGCTTGTTGAATAATTTTAATCCGTGGACCTCAGAAAGCATCTATAGTAGGTGGAATGGTTTGAGGTTCACAAACAATGCTTCAGGTCTCTGTATTACGGGGGACAGTACCAGTGGTGTTTGTGTTGCTCCTACTCCGTCCATTACAACTCCCCTCTCCAACATATATTAGTCTGTTTTAAACTGGACCAACGTCAATGCACGTGCAAAATTTAATGAAATTGGTTTAGCCATTTTTGAGTGACTGGTAAACAGATTAAAACGTTATGTATATAGTGTAAAATAAATGCAAATTAGTCAGCCCTGAGATTTGTGGTACAAGCTTGGTAACCCCATTTTAATGATGGTGTTATGAAACGACTGCAAATAAACAGCAAACGTGAGTACAAAATAACGGCTCCTGTCATGTTCTCGGATGAGAAGTGTGCTTTCTCCATCTCTCCCTCTCTATCCAACACCTACATCAGGTGGCGAGCAATCACTAAACTCAAAGGAGTGCCACTTTGATTTTACAAATGTATAAGGAGCAGGGGATGCTAACCTGAATCAGAAGTTTCCATATTTCCCATACAGAAAGTGCCACCTTAATCTTATTTGCGGGGGGTCTGTGCATGACAAATTCTACACTGAGCCGATTCTGTGGCAAGTTTATGATTTCAACAAAACGGTGCACTTGGCGAAAGCAGTTACTTGACACACATTTCTCAAACGTGCTTAAAGTAGTTCAGGGTTTTGAAGGGCTGAAGCCTTTCTCAGTAGCACTGGGGGCAAGGCAGGAAAGAGTCCTGGAAGAGTCTCTGTTTATGCAGGTTAGTCGAAGCCAACGAGGGTGAGTGAGGTATCTGATAACACCACCAAGAGTGGAGTCCTTGTGACACTGTGGCCTTCTGCCTTTCCCAGCTGTCTGTGTTCCAGAGGTCCTCTGCTACCTCTTAGACGGTGGTGGCTGCTGCAGAATAAGCCCACACTGCCTTTCTTTTTTTTTTTTTTAAATTTGATTACAGCTAACACTTTGAAATGCATTTCCATATGTGGTCATGGATTAGTTTCTGCTCTTGTTTTCCTCTGAAATGACTATTGGAATGTGTGTACTTCAACATCTAAAACAAAAAAGAAAAACTACATCCCACAAAATCCCAGACACCCAAACAAAGTTTTGTTCCAGTTATGCTGAGTTTTTGGCATGAGTGACTTAATCCTAGTTTACAGTTGATCTCGCACAGATGCGCAGATCCCATGAATTGCTGAGAAGACCTTCTCAACCTCGGCACCCTGTGCCGTTCAGTGATGTCACCAGTGGGCTCCTTCAGCTGCTCTTGGCATGTGTTGCTATTTACTTTTTATTTATTTATTTATTTGTTTGTTTGTTTTTAATAGGAGCTCCACACACATTCATGGATTGTCAGACTTCATCCTGTGTGAATCCTTGTTTTACCTCCTCAGTGTCTAGTGAATGTTTTTATTGGATGTGGCCACAGCATTTCTTCCTACTTTGGTCAGTTTTATCTCCTACCCTAATATGTTGGGACTATCAACATTTAAAAAGAAGAAAAATAAACCGTTTGCTGGTGACTTGGCCGGCGCCTCCTGCAGGTTTGATTCTTGCCTGAACAGGTTCAGGCCCCTGAAATGGTGGATTATGAGGGTGGAGGAAAAAAAAAAAAAGTAAATGATTATGACTTCTACCAGTACTCAGAAACGGGATTTAATAACAAAAAGGGTTGGGCTGAGTTTATTTTAATAACAGCCTGCTGATCCATTTAATTTGGTTTCTTTTTTCTTCTTAAAATGGCATTTATTACCATGTTCTAATTTGAAGTGTTCTAAGTGTTAGACTATTGTAATATCATGGAAAATCTAAAACATTTTTTAGGTTCTTTGCTATATGGGAGCATAAATGGTAAACTATAGTAATATGTGGCGCTTTGACCAACACAGTATTGTCCGCCATAGTGTGCACGCACGACAGTTGGGGCTTCCGTCAATAAGGTACATCCTCGCCTATCGTGTTGTTTCACCCAAGATCACACTTTACAGACTACCTGTTCAATTTGTGTATTCGGATTACCACACTCCAGGATTGGCAGCCGTAGCGTGCCAACTAGGCAAATGGGGCTTCAAACACTAAGATACACCCGTGCTTATGAAAGTGCCATTGCACCCAATGTGACACTAGGCACAGACCCCTTTTGAGGACATCTCCTCTCACCTCTACTGACCTGATAGAATAGCTATGAATGTAAACTGCCCTTCTTTGTCAATGTAATCTTTATCCTACATCCGCTCTAGTCTGTTTTTGGGGTTTTTTTTTTTTTTTTTTTAAAGCAAGACATTTGGTTTCATTTTAGTTTTTCATCCACACCACACAAGTGTGTGTATGTGTTTATTTTATTTTATTTGAAGAAAATAACATTACACACAATCAAATCAAATTTAACAAACCAAAATTCAACCCCCAGCACCCCAATGTTTTTAACCCCCTAAAACGGAGACTTTTGAAAATGCTCTCCAGAGGGTTAAACATCTGAAAATGCCAGCTCAGTGCTGCAATGTGGATGGGTGAGGACGCGAACTCTGATAAGAGTGTTTATTACGTGGCCCTTTCCTAATTGGATCCAACTCTTTACTAACCACTCCCTGCTTGGTCATTCTCCTCAGAAGAGAACCATATTCCAACATGGGCGACACAGAAGAGGTGCTTTCCATGATGATTGTTGCGTTGATTAGCTGTATGTGTTTTGTAAGGTTTAAATCCTGCACAGGGCTGTAGAGTCGGAAGCAATTGAGTTACTTGAGTAACTCAAATTATTATTTAATTTAATTGTAAATTGTAATGTGTTAAATTTTCCAATTTCATACATACTGATTCGATTAAACTATTTTTTTCTTCTAGTCTTTTGTTTGAAATATAGCTCTTTTTTAATTTTGTATGTTTAGCCTTATGTTTAATGTTACTACGTGTTTGTGGATTTAATTTAATTGTAAATTGTAATGTGTTAAATTTTCCAATTTCATACATACTGATTCGATTAAACTATTTTTTCTTCTAGTCTTTTGTTTGAAATATAGCTCTTTTTTAATTTTGTAAGTTTAGCCTTATGTTTTAATGTTACTACGTGTTTGTAAGCCACAGCTTCACTACAGCTGTTAAACCTGAGCTTTAGCAGGTTAGAGTGCTAAAAGATAGTCTGATAGTTCTCGCTGGCAATGATGAAATGCCTTGTATCTTTGAGTTAACATTTTAAATATAGGAGTCTAATTACAAATTGAGGAGTCTGAGTTGAAGGTCTTGTGTATCGAATCCACAGCCCTTCTTGTGCAAAAGGCAAATAATTTACTGGTCACTACAGTTTGGAGGTAGAGCCCATGGCCAGCAGTGTTACCATCTCTTATTTTTCTGCCAATCTGTGCGTGGCCAGTGTAGGCAAATGTCAACGTTACGGTGTTAAACTCCAGTCTTGGAGGGCTGCAGTGGCTGCAGGTTTTCATTTTTAACCATCTTCTTCATTAGTGAGCCGTTTTTGCTGCTAATTAACTTCTTTTGCTTTAGTTTTAATTAACTTGCCTCGGGCCCCTTAGTTGTCTCTTTTTCCTTAATTAGCAGCCAAACAATAATGAGACACGCAACATCTGAAAATAAAGAAAGGTGATGATCTCAGTAAGGTTGATCTCTCAGGTCACCAAAACAATTTGATGGTTTCTTAGAATAAACAGAAAATCAACAGTTTTGGAAATGTCTGCTGTAGCACAATGAGAGCAGCAACAAGCCATGGAATTAAATAACAGCTTTAATGAACAGCAAAAATTGGTTTCTCATTAACAGATTGATTGGAGTTTGAAATCCCAGTTTAGCTGGTCATCAGTTGGCTCGTTTCACGTCTCATTTCTGTTTGGCTTTCATTTAATGAAGAAAGGAATAAATTCAGGGGGCTGAATCCTTAAAAACAGGGCTATGAAAATGAAGGGAAAACAAATTTAATTAGCAGTGAAAACTGGTTACTGATTAGGAAAACAGTTACAATGAAAACCTGCAGCCCTCCAGGCCCCCCCCCCCCCCCCCCCCACCCCAAGTTCGACATCCATGGACTACATCATATGTGTTTTCAGTCACTTTGCTGTGGATGGAGATACTTACGTAAACGATATCAAAACACCAATATGGATGGCGACCGTTTTCATTTAAAAGTTCTTTTTTGAAATGAGAATTTAGTAGTTTGTACATAGCCTAAAACTGGAGGGAGAAAAAAAAATGCTACACGTGGGCAAAAGGAACGTCAATTATAAATACTTCTATTTGATTAATGTAAATCATCAATTTTCACTTATTTTAGCCGATGGCCTCCAAGGCGACCCCTCGACCACTAACCTTCCATCGATTGTGATTGAATTGGGTTGTGCTGAATTTCACAAGGACCAAGACCCCCCCCCCCCCCCCCCCCTGCTGAATTTTAACTGAGCCCTGTTAACTGATACACCAAGTAACAGCTAATGGGTTTGCCCACCCAGTTGTTTCCAGGCCCAACAACTTGCCAATTTCTGGCTTTACCAATGGCAGAAGTGATTAAATGGACAAATGTTTGTATCATAAGAGCTATTGAATATAAATCAAGGGACGTTATTGCTCAGACTGTATAATGCACTAGTAAGGCTAGTTCTTTAGTGTGCAGTTCTGGTCACCATGCTACATAAAAAAAAGACTTGAAGCTGTGCAGAGGAGAACAGCCAAGAGCATCCCAGGACTTAGACGTGGCTTACTGTGTCAGACTCGGAGATTTAAACCTGTTTAGTCCGGAGCAGAAGAGGTGGCATGGGGACCTAATCCAGGTCGTCAAAATCCTCTACGGTACTGAGAAAGCAGCACCTGCAGAATACTTTCATCTAACAGGTGAATCACATACTCAAGGACATCAATGGAAATGAATGGGGAAGCAGAAGCCAGGAAGCACTTCCTTATGCAAAGAGTTGTGGGAAATCTGAAGCAAACTACTGAGGCAGGGCATTGAAGCAGAAACTGGAACAACCTTTGAGAAGTATCTGGATAAGGTATTGTGACAGTTTAGTTATTAGCTAAAAAAAATGAATGGCCTCCTCTTGTCTGTCAAATTTCTAATGTTCTTATTTATTTATCTTTCCATATCTTTGTTTTACTTTTGTGGAGTGTACTTTAGTGCCATGAAAGGCACTTATAAAATGTCTTCTTACTGTCATTACAGACTAAAAATTGTATTTTTGTCTCGCAATTCACTTAGTCTCTTATAGTATATCATACCTACCTAACTACCTCCTCCTTAGCTTCTGTTTTGCACAAGGACATTAAAATCAATAAACTGAATATAAAATCGGCTGACGCAGGACTGCTAGAGGCGTCGGCTCTCACATTTCCAGCGCCAGGAGGCTCACAGGCCCAGTTCACTGTCCTAATTGTATAATTTTAGCATTGTATGTCTCCATGACCCTAAACCTACATTACGTAGGCGTGGGAAGTGGGTAACTGAAACCTGCCGTGTAGCAAAGCTAATATCGCACACTTAGTGCTGAGAGCCTGGCTCATGCTGTACAGGGCCTGGGAGCCACCCCACTCTGGAAATCTGAGGCTTTAATGTGGGGACCGATGGCCTTTGTAATCCCTGCAGCTGCTAATTTTGCTTTCAGGTTATTGATTTTAATTGCCTTCTTTTGATAAAAGAAAGCAGCCTGAAGATACGAGTTGTGCACAAGTAGCCTGCTGCACTTGCCAAGTCTCACCTTTTCCTTGCAGGCCGTGTAAGAGGAAACTGCGGTTATGCAACTTAGAAAATGTTGTATCAGATGGTTTGTTTCCAGCAGGCCCTGGTCTTGGGTTAACTTTAGTCAACAGTGTTATCTGAGCTGACACCATTAATTGCTTCACAGGTATGGGCTCTCTCATCTAGGACAAGCAGTAAGGCTCCATACTGAAGGTAAATAAATGAGACCTGCGGCTAACTCTCGAGATTAGATTACATCTGGGCCAAGTGCAAAGTGTTTAATCAGAGCTGCTAATTTCAAAATTCTCAAATGCACACACAGCTGCTGTGCTCAGTGGCGTCTGCTAGCTCTGCTCACGCGTTGGGCACAATGGCTGGCCAGATGCTTAGTGATTTGTCATAAGTATTATTTATTTATTGTATTGTCTGTTTATATATTAAACCCATTTTTCTAAAATAATTGGTGTAGCCTATCTGATGTTGTGACAATAAATTAATCATATTTGAATCTGCTTTGTGTTATCCAATTCTGGCAAACTGAAGTCCTTAGAAACGTTTATACTAAAACAGTAGCTGTGCTAATATTTTCAGGTGCGGTTTATTTGCTGTATTCCGTTATTTTTATATCGAAGGTCAGGGTCCAGGCCTGGTTGACATCTGCATGCTCCTTTTTTTTTTTTTCTTCTAACTACTCTTCTTTTCCACCCACATGAGTGTAATGGAGAATATTATCTAGCATATAGTTTGATATATTTTTTTCTATTAATGTCTAACAATATAAATGTTAGATCAACTATACTCAATTTTCATTATCCGCTGGTATTATGTTCCTGAAAAACCCCACAGATACAGAAACTGTGGATGCTGAAGCGGCTAACTCTCGATTAGGTTACTGTATATCTGGGCCAAGTGCATTGATTCTACGGGAAAAATGGGGTTAGGTTCTGGTGGAACTCCAGCTCATAGGGAAGACCAGCAAAGTAAATGGGGTCAGGCAAACAGGCCGGGTCTCACCCCTTGAGGTTCAGCCAAGATCCTTCCAGAGGTTCAGCTACACAAACCTTGTTATAACTTTTACTTCCTCTGTTGTCAAGTCTGATCATCTTCTAGGTAATCTGTGAAGCAAATCTGAGGACCTCACTAAACCATCTTGCAGTGATGGACGGTGTGTTCAAATGGCAGGGCCTTGATAAGGGTGAGCTTACTGAGAATTCCATGTTTGCTGGTAAAGCTCCAGACCCCATCACAAACAGGGTTCAACGACTTACCCATGCCTCTTGGCGCTAGTTAGACACACGTTGATCAATTCAGGGTAGCACACGTGCAGTCCTGAACATTGAAGGGCATCTCAGACCTGTTATTACTCAATCTCAGAGTTGGCTACTACATGATAGGCCTCTCCGAATTGTTTTTTCTGCAGTGCATGGCTGTGAATAAACCCCTTGATGATCGTCCCAGCACCATCCTGAATCCCACATTCAAAGACTTTCTTCCCGGAGAGAAGACCACCGGAGTCATAAAATGGGTTACACTTTTCTAATAGCATATAGCGAGGATTTACTGCATCTGATTTTAAAGTGTTAGGAAGTTGAGAAAGCTCATTGTTGCTCTGGGACATCTACGACTTGCTAGATCCGGTGAAAATGCTTAGTTAAGTGCTGTGCTCTGACCATCTGTGACGTTGAGGAGGGAAAGTTGCCCAGAGAGGGCCAAGTGTACAGGAACCTTATGAACTTTCCTGGACCAGAAGGGACATGTAAATGTATGACACAGAGAGAAGCAGGCTTGGGAAGGCAGTTTACATCTTAATTACCTTTATATCCTTTCTTACTTGTTTGTCCAAAAGCACATTTGTGCATCCATTGACACTGGAGAAAATAAATGACAGGACATGAACAAGCTTGAGCTGGCCTGGAGTAGGGGCTGAGTCACACCTGACCAAGAGGTGTGTCAAGGACAATACGACTGGACATAAACTGGGGGCAGAGGTGAAGGCAAAAACGTCTGTGTCATCTATGTAGATGGCCATGCTCTCTCTGTCATTCTCCATCCTGAGGAGAGGCCATTGCTGCTGCTCTGTGCAGATAGCATGCTGGGTCAAGGGCCATGCTGGACCAAACTTGATCAAAAGCATCTATCTGGGATGTATTGGTTATATTTTTTACTTTGTGTACGTTTTAGCACATTTGAACGTCTTTACACATTTATTTATACATCAATTACATAATGTTTTCTACCTGTTCTGATATTCTAATTGTGAATGGTGATAGACTGTTAAGGAAATGAAGAAGTATTGAGCTACTGTAGCAGTCAACCCTGACCATGATCAAACTGGTAAGAACATTTGGGACGTTCTGTTAATCTACATAATAAAGAGGATTAAAGGAAATAAGGGTCACCTTAGGACCCTACCACGACAAAACAATGCCAAAAGAGATGCGTGTTTAATTGACGTGCACACGAGTGAGCTTTGCGATGGACTTGTGTGACATTCACTAATGGCTACAGCTTTGCACCCAGTGTTACCAAGGTAAGTAATGGATCGTCTTTGTCATTGGCCTCGTGCTTCTCTCTTTTGGTTTAACTACCTGAAATTTTCTGGGTTCCCATTTGGTTTCCTGGTTGCTCCCCATCAAAGAGGATTATTGGAGCAAAGCTTTTAGGACCCTTTCAGACGTTGTTATAAACCTCTTTACAAATTCAAATTTTAGTTAAAGATATAGGTTTTGTCACCAGTGAGTGAGGGGGAGAGGCAGATCTTTAATTCTAACACACAGCACTGTGGGAACAATGTCTTCCCTGTTGACATTGAGGGAACTTTTAGGAAGTAACTGTTAATATTTTAGCAGAAAACACACTTTGCTTGTTTTGAATGTACAAATAGAGATCAGACATGGATTATTCAACATGGGTTACATGAGAATTTTCTTTCTTCCCCCATGCATGTTTTTTATTTTTTATTTTATTTTTTTACATCATTTGGCACTGTCCAGTGTTAATTACCTATTGACGCTGCTGAGTTTCAACATCCAATGTTTAATTTCTCCACAAAAACATGAGCTTAGAATTTCTTTTCAGCTACTACTGCAAACTACATGGGTAAAATAACATTTAAAAAATATATAATATATAATAATTTTGAAATATTTTGAGAATTTATAGTTGTTGTTTACTTATTTCTGTTTTTTTTTTTTTTTCCCTGGGTTTGGGACTGGCAGGTTGCTCAGCACATCTTTAATAATAGGCTCGTGATCAGTGTGTGAAATCTGTCCATTCACTATTCAGAGAGTGGATATAGCGTTGGCCCACTCCTAGAAGTACTCAGGAGTCAACGTTAATGGCACATTAGACTGTTCTGATAATACTCAGGAACTGTAGTAGAAAAGGCAGAGCGGGCTCTTCTTCCATAGGAGACTGCATTCTTTTAATGTTGGAAGTGACACCCTTCAGATCGTTTAAAACTTTGTCATGGCCAGTGCGATTTTCTGTGCTGAGGTTTTGTTGGGCAGGTGCCATCACTTTAAAGTGAGGTCCACCAAATTACAAGATGATAAAAAGGGCAGGCTCAGTTATGGGACACACTCTAGACCCCCTGGAGGTAACAGAGGAGGAAAGAATTGAAACAAAACTGAGTGCCATTATGAACAAAGCTGCATGTTCTCTTTCTGACACAGCAACACTGAGGATTTTAAGCCAATAAATTATTCTGCAGAAATGTGTCAAGAGACACTCTGGGGGGCTCCTTTATACCAACAGCAACACAGCTGCATAATACCTCATTGTGACTGCAACAGCCAAGTCAGAACTTTTTCTTTTTTTTATTCATTGTGGTGTGTGTGTGTGTGTGTGTGTGTATATAAAAATAGATATATAGATATACAGATCTATTGATACTGTGTGTGTATTGTAAGTGTGTATTTATATACTTAATTTGGTAGAATTCCAGTCTGTATCACTGTTCAAACAGATCAACTTGAAGAAAATCATTCATTACCAAGGGAGTATGTTTATGTGTGTGTATGTATATATATAATTATAATATATATATTTTTTCTTTTCTTTTCTAGCTACCTATTTATATATCTCTATTAAAAAATTAAATCCCAGGACGAGACTTTCTCAGATAATTTCAGGTCCCATGAGACGAGACTTTTTGCCAAGTCCCACCCTTCTCTCAAACATTTACAACCACGCCCACTGTCCACTCACTTCTCATTCGTGTGAATGCGACTGTCAAGACACAGTTCCTGCGCTCTCAGCTCCAAGCGGGGTCGGAAATAAAAGACAAAGAGTAGAAGACAACGAAGAACGTCATAAAGAGGTTCAAAACCGCTGGCACAATACACATGCAGAGCAGGTTAGAGATTATGAAAGTACTAAAATTCGAAAGTCTCAAAAAAATTATAGTAAAGATCGCATTAGCTCTAACAAACGGAAATTATTACTCGGTGAAATAACAGAACAGCGAAAAGAGATTGAATATATGGACATAGGTGATATGATAGAAGTATGTAGATATTGTTTGGCTTTAAACTTTAAGTCGGAGACTTGTAGATCGTCTAATTCATGTTGCCATCAGGGAAAAGTAGTGTTTCTTCCCAATGAAGACGTGTATCCGTGAGAATTAAAAGATTCGCTATTTGGTGAAAGTATAATCCACATACACAAGCAGCAGAGACGCGAAGTGGCTGGCGCGTAGTGTAGACTGGGGGTTTGGCGGTCGAAGCTCCCTAGTATTTAAAAAGCTTCAAATAAACTCCCTCTCTCTCTCTGTAATGTATCTGTGTGCTGTGATTTTACTTTTATAGAGCCTCATCTTGTAACTTCTAAGTTCCCAGTGTTGCCACTTTTGTAGACCCTCACCTCGTCCAGTCCTAATCCTGTGAGTCTCACCTTGCTGCTCTCGGAGATGTCACTTTCTTAGCGCCTGATCCTGTCACCTCTGTACGTCCCAGGTTGTGACTTTTGGAGAGTCATTTTACACCGCCTCTGTCCTCTCGTGTTTCTGTGTCCAGGGGTTTTACATTTGTCAAGTTGGACTCCTTTGCTGCTCAGCTTCCTGAAGCTTTACTTTTGAGTGCTGGTATTTACTCTCAGTCCGAACAGGAATTTGAACCTGTGACCCTATGATTTCAATGCAGGAGACGTGACATCCGCTTTAAAAAATGTTCACCTCAACTGGCGTTTCAATCCCACAGTAAATCACAGATGTGTAGCCCCCCTAACCCCTGTGCCCTCTTACTTCATTCTCATTGCCTCCAACTCTGTGTTTATAAGTGGAATAGCCGAGCTGTACTTTTATAGCTGAGTTACAAGAACAACTCCTTTACTGGTTGTCTTTTTTTTTTTTTTTTTTTTTTTTAGTTTCTGGATCAGTAAATGATTTCATGAGACATATTAGAGTTCTCCTTTTAAAAGTGGTGACCTCAAATTCATTAATGTTGCCTGGGTGTGCCTGTCTCGAGATGAACCGGTTGCTCCGTGCCATTCCACTCTCTCGACAGGCTCTGCCATCACTCTCCCAGCCACCTTGTGAACTCATCTCCACGAGATGACTGCAGTATGAAAGCTGATGACAAAACGTCTGGCTTATTCATTGTTCTCGTCAGTATTGTGAATTGTCTCATGGACTTGGTTGCCCTTCCCCTTGAAGTCAGTGTGGTTGCTGCAATCAGTCTGCGCTGAATGTCACAGGGAAGAGCAAGCAAGTAACGTAATGTTCAAGCCTGCTTTGGCCGTGTGGAGCTCTTTATGATGTCATTCTGGGGAGAAGAGAGCGGCAGGTTTGTTTTTCTACTTAATTATGGTGCTTTAGTTTAGTTTTTTCTCTCTCTTCTTCAGGGTGGGCACTTTAGTTTGTGCAAAATAAACTCTTGTCATATTTTAATTGATGCAGGAAAGTTGCATTGCATGGCCTTTTGCATAGTGCCATAAAGGTGTAATCTGGGGTGGGCTTGGCGGTTGGCTCTGCTCCCTCGTTTGTCCATTCAGTGTCTGCACTTTTTCTTTGTCCAATTGGATTTTTTTTTAATTAGGACCCCCCAGTTCTCCTCCCACATCTCAAAGGCAAGTGTGGTGTTGTCGTCGTCTTTTATGAGTTTTTGGAGGGGCTCGTGCCCAGCAGGGCTGATTCCTGCCTTGTATTTGTTGCTGCTGGATCATGAGCTGTTCATTGCCATGAACTGTATTAAGCGGGTTTGATAAATGGTGGGCTTTCATGCCCCCTGATCATGACAGTGTTTGAAGCCCTGCAATCCTATGAAAGATGGAGGGTTCAGTCTGAGGGATGGGGTGAGAGGAGTGTCTAAACAGAGCAGGGGCGGAGCTAGATATTTGAGTGGCAGCAGGATAGGCGGTGCTAGATGATTGTGTGGCTGCACTCAAAACCAAGGACTGAGAGCAAACACTTTAAAACAAGAGGGTGCAAGAAATCGGGCTTTGATTTTCTTCGGAAAGTCCGTGATGCTAACAGGATGTGAAGAGCCGCATCTTCTTCCCAGTTTTAGAGGTGTGTTTTGTCATCATAAAATAAAACTGGAAACCTTAAATCATAGGTTTTGTTAAGCTTTTAGATTGCGATGTTGCTCAATAAACAAACCCATTTTTAGGTTTAACCAGTGTAGCCAGCAGGGAGCACTAGCTCACTTTTTGGAATAAGTTCTTTTTGTAATTGTGGCATGTTACATAACCCAAAACTATATACCGTATATCTTTTAGTAGTGGCCGGCTCTTATTGATGCCCATTTCCAATAAACACCGGGTTTGAAGAGATGTCGCGACAAATAGTAGCCAGTCTCCTTTAAGTGCCGGTCTGTAGTAAACGCCAATCTCCAATGACCCACCGCCTTTTCCGTACGCTAATCCTCTTTTCGTATCACCTTGGCTACCGCCCTCCTGCAGTGAATCATACGGTAAGTACCTTTTCGTGTCAAAAATTTTTTGTCGTCGGATGCTATCGAGGAAGGGAGAAAGTCAAAATAAAATTTCTTTGTGTACATTTTGCCCTTTCGCCTCCATGTCAATCATAACCCCACAGGGAGGGCAGAGGTGGGTGGAAGGGGCGGGAAGAACATGAAAATGCCATCTACGACACGTTAATCCTCACCTTTGACCAGGGAAGAAGGGGCTGTATTGGCTGCTGTTGCCTACATTTTGTGGCTGTAAATACGGTACCATACCATATTTTACTGCCAAATGAACCCCGTTTACCCATCACCATTCCATCTGCAAGGCGAATAATAGCCAGTCTCCAACAACCGCCGGTCTCTTTTAAACGCCGGGCCGTCCAAATAATTGTTTGAATAAACGCCGGGGCTACTATTGGAAGATATACGGTAGATATGATATTAAAAGTAGATACCCCTCCCTTAGTGATGTGGCGGTAAGAAATCACATAGGAGAAATAACTTAGCTTTCTTTAATGACGGTTTAAGCTGCATAACAGACAAGGAAGCCATGACAAGACTGTCACTGAAGTGGGGGCCCGATGTGTAGAGTCTGCCATTCTCGTCACTGCGTTGGAAGGATTTTCTGGAATCGGAAGACATTATTTCACATCTGTGTGTCGGCTTCAAAGGTGTGCCAGGTAATGTTCCAAGGCTTTATACTCTTTCTCCATGTGCAGGCCCCCACTTAGGTGAATAATACAATTCCAAACAAGGCAAAGAGAGGATACAATTTAATGCAGAGTTTGACACACAGAAATAGTGTACGTTGCCCATTTTGCAGCTGTCCTTAACTTGTCTTAAAATGCTTTGCCTAGCAGTTCTAAATGCTGGGCCTCTGTACTAAATCTGGCTCAGCTGTGCATGTGAGTCGAAATAAAAGAAAAGCAGATTTAAAATATTTGCACAGAGACATATTAGACTTATATTCTGATTACAACCGGGGCAACGATTCTGAGAGGACTTCAATTCCCAGCTGGCGGTAGGAGTTCACAGAGGCTGATGGGCGATTGGGAGGAGCGTCTGAGATCATCTGCTGGGTTCAGGGGCTTTTGGAGTTTTCAGGGCTCCAGCTTGTGGTGTTTCATCTTCCCACTTCAATGCGTTTATGTGAATTTCTGGTTGGACTTTTCAGAGAAACGTGACGGTTGCTTTTTGCTCTGCAAAACAAGCAATTGAGGATAAACTGCATCTTTTTTGAGAGTCAACTAAATGTTTTAAATGTGTATCACGTCACTCTAAATGCAGTTCAAGCACAAAATTGCCATTTCTGGCTGACCAGGTTGTATTTCTTTATTGTAAACTAGCTGTGTAAGCCTGTGCTGTAAAAAGCCCGGGGGTCCTAGAAACTATTGAAATTGTCAGGAAAAAAAATTGAAATGTAGAGATGTCAGGTAATTGATAGAAGGAACTACTCTGGGCGTCTCTCTCCTAGGAGGTTTCATTTTGCCGACAAACTCATGTTGCTTGTGTATTAGCGGCTAAGCGAGTGACTTTCTTCTGAGGTTTCGTTATGCCAACATGCTGGCCTCGCTTGTGTATTAGCCGCTAAGCGAGTGACTTTCTTCGGAGGTTTTGTTTTTCTGACGTGCTCGCTTCGCTTCTGTATTAACGGCTAAGCAACTTTGTCTTTCTTCAGAGGTTTCGTTTTGCAGACGTGCTGGTCTCGCTTGCGTATCCTCGGAGGTGGAGTCCTTACTCCGACTCCAACTCTCACTTCCGGGCCGAACAGATGCAAAAACTTCCATGCGTAGACGTTTATATACATGGTAATTGACTAAGGTGAAAGACAAGTGTTGTGTCACTGCTTGGAGAAGTTGGGTAGCTTTGTTTTCAAATTGCTCGACTTGTAGCTCCAAATCTGTAAGGTTTGCCGACCTACAAACTCATATTTATGATAGCACGTAACATCCAGCATGTAAGTACACGAAAAAGTGGCTTTACTGCATGATGCTGGTGTGGTTTTTGTTTTGCAGACGGGGTATTTGTGTTTAACACAATTCGTAAGCCAGAGCCAACCTGATAAAAAATTTCCCTATCTAATTTATTTCCTATTCAGCAGTTCTGGAGCTGTACTTCTCAAAATGTGGTCCATGCGCATATCCCTGAGGCTGACTGAGTCATCTTTCTTAGAAGACAGACACGTGAATCGGCTCAAAGACATCAACCACTGAACAGCCTGTCTGCCTTTCTTGTCGCTGATTACATCTTTTACTTCTGCGCCGCTCCAGTCCTGTACTCTGAGCCAACATGGTAGCTAACAGAGCAGCAGCAGCAGAACAACAAGCTGGCACCGTAGAAGAGGCTGAGGAGCTGTGCAGGTTTGACACAGTTCTGTTTGGGGCCGAGCATTTTGCTGTCGTTCTTAAGGTGCCTTCCAAAGTCGGAACAGCAGGAGTAACAAAGGCACCTAAATTAAGGAGGTCTTTTCTGATGAACAGCCCTATTCAGACTTTATGTGCCAACTCTTCTTCTTTGCACCTTGGGTTGTTAAAGTATTTTTCACGAGTACCTATAGAATAAAAAAAAAAGTGAGACCATTGTGATGTGGAATTAATAGTAAAGAGATGCCTCAGGAGTGGGGAAGAAGTATATTAGTACCAATTTTCAAGAATAAGGGAGACGTGCAAGGCTGCAGTTACTACTGGGGTATAAAGTTGATCAGCCACACCATGAAGATATGGGAAAGAGTGATGGATGATTGGCTGAGAGGTGAAGTGGCAATCTGTAAGCAGCAATATGGTTTCATGCCAGGAAAGAGCACTACAGATGCTATGTTTGTTTTAAGAGTGTTAATGGCGAAGTACGGAGAAGGTCAGAAGGAATTGCACTGCATGTTTGGCTCCAGGATTGTCTCCCTAGTCTGAACCTGATGAAGCAGATTTGGGAATGTCTGGATCAGAGTTTTAATTTCCAGTGAGGCTGTTACTTTCATATCTCACGTGGGACTCTCACTAGTTCCTCAACACAACATCTACTTTGATTTCTTACGGAGTTTTGGCCGAGTTTCCGAGATTTTTATCAAGCCCATCACATGGACCGTCTCATTCCCCTTTCATCCAGTGTCTGCCGGCTGATGTACAAGACGATTGTAAAGTAGACCCTAAGGGGCTGATTCCCGAGAACGCTGCAGTGCTTGATGGTTGTGTTCCAGGCGGTGGGGTGGTGTCTGTCCACGGCGTGAGCTTATTTGCTACAGCGTCTTACAACACGGCCTGTTTTGAAATCTTTCGCCCACTGTGTACATTTCTTGGAAGCGCAGCATAAACACTTGGATTTCCTTGAAAAGCCTAATCTAAATGTTTTGTAAAGAAAAATGACAAATGTTTTCATGCTTTCTTTAGATCTCTAGTTCTGGGCCATGCGTCCAAAAATAAAACATTTTCTTTCCCCAATGTTTTTATGGGCCTTAGGTGTCCAATAAAATGTCGATCTGTCTCTTGTTTAGCACTCCCCCGCCTTCTCTTTTTTTTTTTTTTTTTTTAAATTCGGTCACATGGCATCCCTGCTACTGCGGATGTTGAAATGTAACATTCTGTCTGTGTCCCGCTGGACAGAGGTCTTAGTAGAGAGTCTCAGGCTGCAGATTGGTGAATCTTCTTTAGAAATCTGTTGTCCTTATGTCTGGCTTGAGAGCGTTGTGTTTGGACTTGGACTGATCCTGTTAGAAACGTCACAGAGTCCTGGACCTTCACCTTGGAGGTTGCCTTGATTCTGGCCATTTGGCCTCTTCCTAAAGCTCGACAGTTTTGGGGGCTTCTCTTCTCTATTATTAGTTTATTCAATTTATGTCCGTTAACCTTTTATAGGTTATCTTGTAACTTGACCTCGAACCTGAATTGCATTGATTATAATGCAAATTCATGTACAACATAGCACGGATGCCAGTATAAAGTATACAAAATACGGATTGAATAAATTAAAATTAGTTTTAGGGAGGAGTTTGAGACATAAAGTAAGAAACCCCAATGCTTTACTGGGCCTTCCAACCCAAGGTGGACCGCCCTGTTTTAGTATGTATGGTGGCCAGTCAATTTCCCAACCGCTGTAATTCTCTGGCCTTTTGTATTCCTACCAGTCAAACTGCCACCCCACCAACTCTGAATTCACCAGGTCCCTGGCTAAGGGGTGCTGTGTTTATGTGCTATCTGGAAGGTGGTAAATACCAGTTTCTAAATTGGAAATTACAGACTGTGGTAGAAATCGACATCTTAATTAAAGAAAGAAACTTATCCTCTAACAGGATAAGTCTGATAAAGTGTTTGAGTCTGTAATCAGGCAGGAGAAAAGCCTGTCCATCTGCATCATTTATTCAGCTGCAGCACCAATCTGCGGAGGAAGCTTCTGTTACAGCAGTCTGTTACAGCATGATCATAATTCTTTGCGTTTATATAGCATATATAAATATATACTACTCAAAGCGCTCAGCAATTGCAGGTTAAGGGCCTTGCTCAAGGGCCCAACAGAGCAGAGTCTCTCTTTTGACATTTACGGGATTCGAACCGGCAACCTTCCAATTCCCAGTGCAGATCCCTAGCCTCAGAGCCACCACACCACCTAATGAGAATGGTCAGAGGAACAAAGGATACAGGTTCATTTTATAAATTATTGAATTTACATACTGTGTCAATCAAAACATTCGTTGTACTCAGGTTGGTTCACTGGTTTACACCCAAACAATTTATACAAAGTAAAAGTATGTTTTACTATATTCTTATTTTTATTGTACCCTTTGGCTTGAACTACCTCCCTTGAAATTACTGTGTAAGTAACAGTCTGTTCTGGTTGTTTACGGGACATCTGCTGATTTCTTAGTCATCCCGTAGTCATCTTTGTTGTTCATGTGACCTTATTCTGGATTCCTGATATGCAAGGCCCTTAATCTGCAATTGCTCTGTCGTGGGTAGGACATTAACCTGCATCCAACCCTGCAAGCAGGCCTTCCAACTTACAGAGAAAATGTGGGGGTCGGTGGTGTGGGATTGCACCTCCAGCCACCATTAAAAACCTCTCACTGTTCCAGTCTGGTTGCTGAGGTGTCGCCTGCCGTTTTAGTTCAAAAGAGCCATTTGAATCGTGTTTTGCTGTCATTGCATCATTTGGAACTTTGCCAGCTTTCATCCATTCCTCAATCTTCACCATGGTTTCATCTTGGACTTTGTGTGTACAGTATATGAATAGTTTTCATTTTCTAAATTATACTAGCTGTGTAAGCCCGTGCTGTAAAAAGCCCAGGCTCCTAGAAACTATTGAAATCGTCACAAAAAAAATTGAAATGCGGAGTCGTTTTGCGGACGTGCTCGTTCCCCTTGTCTTTCAGTGGCTAAGTGAGTTTCTCTCTCGTTTGTCTTTCCTTGGGGGTTTCACTTTGGTGACAGAGTTCCTCTCTTTTAGCTTCATGCTGTAGCCTCATACTTCTTTCTTCTTCCAAGTCGTTAACTTAGGGCCGCCTTGCTGTCTCTTTGAGCTTCATGCTGTAGCCTCGCACTTCCGGGCTGGACGGACGGATGGACAGACAGACACGCACCTCCATGCATAGATGTTTATATATCAGATATGTTTCTTATATATGTATATGTTTCCCAGTTAAGACGAGGGAGGTTGGGGCCTTTTTGTGTTATTTCATCAGGATCAGGGAATACAGGTATATGTGTGTTTATATTTCATTCTTGTCTAATCTCATTTAACACCTAATGAATCTTTAATCGTTAACTAATTTATTTTTGTTTTTCCCCATCAACTTGAGTGGAGGGTGGGTAAGGAACTGATGGGTAAGTACAGTTTGGCATGGCGGGGTCCAGAATTCACTCCAGCTCAGCCAGATCGTGTAACTTGCCACCATCAAAGCGGGAGTGCAGTTGTTACAAAATTTTGACCTCAATCAGTCAGTTTCTCTTGTTGTTTTCTAGGAGTAACCATGGTCGTTCCACTCTCTGTTTGCACCAAAGAAAAGCAGTGGTGTATGTTTTTTTTTTTATTAAAAACAGGTTGGAGATGTACCATGGTCCATCTTTGTCATTTCATCAGAATCGTGGCACGGACTTGCTCAGTGTTCCAGCCGGATATCCCTCTCCATCTTTGTGCTTAATGCTTCTCTGACCATTTTTGAACTTCTCCCTCCACTCCACTCCACTCCATTGGGGTAAAACATTGTCTCCATGCTGTGCAGAAAGCCTTCTATAGAATTTGACTACTGGTAGATGTTACAGTTAAGTGAACTTAACAGACAGTTTGTAGAATTTCAAAAGTTTCATCATGATAAGGGATTCAACAGAGGGAATAACACAAAAAATGGAAGTTGTGCCCAGCTAACATGCCGTTATCAGTAGCTGGTGAAACCACAATAAACCAGAAGATCCAAAAAAGTAGAATTCATGGCTCAGGCCATGAGTTCCATTCCATGGAATTGCAGCCAGCAGTCATACCACGTGCACTTCAGAAGAGGTCACTCACCTAAAGCTAAGCAGGTTCGGGTCTGGCCAGTACTCAGATGGGAAAAGCTTGGGCAACTGGTGAAGCCAGCAGGGGGCGCTTACCCTGTGGTCTGAATATGGAATTCAATGCCCCAGTGCAGTGATGGGGACGACGTTCTGTAAACATGGCACCTTCCTTTGAATCAGATGTCAAACCCCGGTCCTTACTCTCCGTGCTCATAAAGGATTCTTGGGCATCCTTCATAAAGAGCACGGTGTATCCTGAAGTCCAGGCGAAATTGCCCACCACAGTCTAGTCATTTTGGCCCCCTAATCATTCCCTTTCTCAAACTGACTATCTCTCACCACTTTGCCATCTAACAGCTAATGTGTGGTGAGCATACTGGTACAAAAATGGCTGCTGTCGCAATATCCAGGTGGATGTTACACATTAGTGGTGGTTGAAGTGACTCCCCACTCACTGAAGCACTACATTAATGTAAAGAATTATTATTATTACTAGACATTAAGCCCGTCACAATAACGGGCGCTAGAACAGTAGTGCATTCTCTTTGAGAATTTTTTTTACGCTCAGTTTCCTGTTCCTCTATAAATCTATTTGCTCTTCTGAGTCTCTCTTTTAACGTTTTTCTGATGCTCATTATCTTTTTCTTCTTTTTTGGGTGTCATCTTGTTAGTAGATAGTCACAGCTTGTGCAGTTCCCCAGCAAGTATTTTAATCTGTGCTGGCGTGCAGCTGATTATTGTATGTGTAGCGTCTCCCCAGCAATGGATTTTATGTGTGCGAAAATAAATCTACTTTTAAAAGTCGTCCTATTGTAATATCATGAAAATTTGTATATTTAGGAAAACCCCTTCAACGACTGTCACTTTACACTTTACCGGGCCAAGCGTCTTAATCACAAATCTGACATCCTCAGAGTGAACACTTGCACAACCACAAACACTAATCCCACCTCTGTGGGGAAGCTGGTCTCCGTGTCTCGGTACCCGATTGGATTATTCGTGCCTTTGTTTTAAGTCTTACCTCATTTCCAGAAATCCGATTGGATCGGCCACGTGATATTTTACAGGTCCTGCTCTCTCTGTCTTGTGTGACTCGTCAGGCGGCCTTTGAAGCGTCGCACCGTGCCCCACGCATGCGCACTTCACCAGAAGACACACGGACACACGGACACTGGACGCACACAGCGGTTTTATTAAAGAGGATTACAGGAATCCAAACACACACAAAAATCATTGACTGATGAGAGTACATAATCTGATAGAGACATGGCAAAGATGATGCCAATGACAAAAGGTTCAGCGTTTTAAAAACACATCAGTATTTGATTTCTTGCCTTCTCCCATTATACAAGTACATCCTAGTGACCTTATAAACATATAAACCTGGGATTACCACAAATAACACTGGCCTACAAAAAAAAAAACACTGAGTTCATATATGAAATCAGAATTAAGTTAACACGTCAGTTTTTTGAAATACACATCATTGACGTTTTGACACTTTTGAATATCAATATATTATATTAACATGATATCTGGAGTTTGGACTCTGTCTCACCAAAATTGTTTTGATGTGTTTATTCTGAAAACAAACCAGAAAACGATACCAGAGACACGTTAAAACATATTTATCTCAATTTACCTCAATATAAATTGAGGTCAGCGTGCTCAAAAATGTTCGGAGGCACTCGCTTTTGCGCTTGTACTGCACATCCGTCTCTCTTTGCAAGAACCAACAGTAGTCACCCATCATGCTCGGAGTGAATTTTCCCCGATATCAGTTTTCCATCACCTTTGTATCTTGATGAAATCTTTCCCCATGCTTATCTCTGACATCGCTTAGATTTGGTGGAAAAAAGTCGAGATGAGAATGTAAAAAAGTCGTCTTCAGTGACATTCTGGCTCCCGTAAGTTAATATACTTCCAGCATATTCTCCACAAGCTCAGTATAATTCTCTGCTCTGTGTCTGTCAAGAAAATTCTGGACAACCTGCACGAGTGACGGTGCTGATTCAGTTGGTTTCAGTTTCCTTTTGAACTCCTCGTCAAGCATCAGTCCATGTATTTCAGGGTCAACAAAAACACCTTCCTTAATTCTGGCTTCACTTTTCTCGAGACCAAACTTATTTCTTAAATGCTGAAACGCATCGCCTTTACTGTCCAGTCACCCTAGTTGTCCAAGACCTGGAACATCATAACTAAAAAATGGGATGTGCTGCTGGACGAAAACGGTTTTCAGATTTGGAGTCAGCAAGTGAAATTTGTTAAAGTAAAGGTGAAAGAATCCCAGTAGCAAAATGCTTGTTGACCAGTGTAATGGGACGCAAACAGCAAGCCACGAGGTTGCTAGTAAACTGGCAGTAATAAGAGTTAATTTCTTTAGTAAAGACCATCCCGAGTTTGTTACCCCTCTCGTGTTGCGTCAGATTTCTTCTTCATCTGCTCCACCGCCACCTTGGTTGTCTCTTCTTTAAATCCCTGCCCTGATGTTGAGTCTGCATCTCTCCCTTAAAGTCTGATCTTGTCACACCTCCGCATCCCATCGGCTAATCCCCTGTGGCCTGCCAACCTGTGCCCAAGGTTCTGTTCTCGTCCCATTCCTTTCCCCGAGTCTGTTTCTGTCCCATTTTCAAATGGTCTGATGGTGCTGATTTGCTTCCTCTGAGTCGACTCTGGGCACATCTCTGTGTCATGCAGGTTTTCTTTGTCAGAGTCTCTACAGCCTGGGCTTTCTCCATCATGACACTCCTAGAATGTCTGTGTTGTCACTTCAGAATGTACCACGTGCATCTTGAATGTGAGCCCTGCCAGGATGTTGTTGCTCAGCACATTGCTGGAAGGCCGATGCGGTCTCTTTGGTTACGTTGTACTCCTGACAATTGCAGCTTCTTGGCTGTCTGCTCGTCACATGTTGCAAAACGCAGTCTGTTAGCTTGGTGGTGGCGGTGTTGGTGTTATGTTACGAAAGCCAGCAGAAAAAGGTTGAAAAGTTCAATCTGAAACTGATTCATCTGCGGGCGTCCAGACTTAAATGTACACTTCACGATTTAAAGTTGCAGAAATGGAGAATGACGACAGAGTAAGTGAACAACAATAATAATAATAATAATTCATTACATTTATATAGCACTTTTCTCAGTACTCAAAGCGCTATCCACACAGAGAGGAACCAGGAAGCGAACCCACACTCTTCCACAATGACTTTAGAAGGTTCAAGGGCACACTGCATGACAAGCTGCAGACATTAAGGGTCTCCAATTACACCTCAATGTGCTAAGCAGGCGGCATGATGGCACAGTGCTAGCATTGCTGCCTCACAACAAGGACTCCTGGCAGCAAATCCTGGGTGCTCATGTGTGGAGTTTGCATGTTTTTCTTGTGCCCACTTGGGTTTCCTTCCATAGTCCAAAGACATGCAATTTAGGTGGACTGGCCTTGTTTAACTGTCCCAGTGATGGTCCACCACCCTGTCCAGGGTCTCCAGCGACCCAGAAACCATCCATCCATCCATTATCCAACCCGCTATATCCTAACTACAGGGTCACGGGGGGTCTGCTGGAGCCAATCCCAGCCAACACACGGCACAAGGCAGGAAACAAACCCTAGGCAGGGCGCCAGCCCACTGCAGGGCACACAAACACACACATCAAGTACACACAAGGGACAATTTAGGATCACCAATGCACCTAACTAGCATGTCTTTGGACTGTGAGAGAAAACCCACGCAGACACGGGGAGAACATGCAGGGAGGACCCAGGAAGCAAACTCGGGTCTCCTTACTGCCAGGCAGCAGCGCTACCCACTGCGCCACCGCGCCGCCCACCCTGAAACCCTGCTCTGAATAAGTAGGTTTAGAAAGTGGATGGATGGATGTCGATGAGTTGGCTTGAGGTGGTGAGCCTGACATACAACAGGTGATGGGCAGGAAGCCATAACCAAGAGACGAACCCGAGTCCAGCTGCAGCACAAATGGCAAAGCTGTACGCTGCCAACCTTGTCAGACATTTTATGAAATACAACACAGAAAAAGTGACCAAGCCTAACTGTAAAGCTGCAGGCCGGCTGTCGAGGGGGAGCGCTGGAGATTTATGTCTCTCAGGAGGCCATGTGTCCCGAGCTGGGCTACTTTGTTACATTAGCCTTCGATTTGGTGTTGATATAGAAATAGTGCTGGAGTGTGTATGTTTTTGGCTGCTTGCTTGCCTATTTCTTGCGTGTGTGCGCATTTGGGGATTAGAGGGGATTAAACAAAACGGGTAATTCCTGCAAATCATCATGTGTTCGGTGAGACAAGAACTGGAATGCATTTACGGGCAGCGCCATCCTGAAGTGTTTTTCAGACGCCTCTTCACAAAGTCAGAGGAGGAAGAGGAGGACAGATGAGCTCATTTCAGTTTTGGTACGGCGCTGTTAATTCATATTTTAGTCCGTTCCTCAAACTTGACAATAACCTGAGTCAACTCAGGACCTTGGACTTTATGTCCTGACATTGTGGGTTCAAATCCCACTACTGACACAATGTGATCATCGGTGAGTCGCTTCACTGGCCGGCGCTCCAATTGGAAAAGCAAAACAAATGTAACCAGTTGTATCTCGAGTGTTGAAAGCCGCATGGTTGAAGGCGTCAGACACATAATAAGAGGGTTAGCGTCGGGGAAAGCATCCGGCTGTAAAAATAATGCAGAATCTCTATTGGAGATGTCTCGCCAAAAACATAAAAATGGGAATAACTACTGTGACCAGTAGGGGGGGCCACCGAGCCCCAAACCCTTCTACACAGCAACACGAATATAAGTTCAAGTTCAAATAATAGTTTATTTTAACAAACCCCTGCACAAAGACTACACAAACACAATTCCTCTTTTCTTCACCTTCCTTCTTTCCTTCTCTTCCTCCAGACGAGTGCTGTCCACTGCCGCCTGACTTGCCTGGATGAGGTCAAGTGCCTTCTTCATCTATGCCAGACCCAGGAGCACTTACCAGTGTTACGACACTACCAGCTGGAGGTACTTTGGGGTCAGGCCATAGTTCCCTGAATTGGGGACTATTTGTCTGTGCAGCTCCCCCTGGTGGCACGGATGGCACACCACAGGGCTGAACTACTGGACTACAACTCCTAGTCAGCCCCATGGGCATCCATGTAGGAACCATAGTCGAGGAGGACTATCATTTGTTGTGTCGGGGGAGCAAATAGTCCATGTAATTCGTCTCCCCCGTCCTTCCAATAACGCCAGTCCATTACAGTACTGAAGAAGAAGTAACTGCAACAAGCAAAACCCGATGAGTGTTCAGAGAGGAGAGCGGACTTTTCCAGACATGCAGCCTCAGGTTGCCATTACTGAATCTCAATTTCAGGATTGTTTAGTCGCAGCAAGACGGATTTGGCTAAATTTTAATTACCTTCTGCTGTTAATGTGGACACAATTCCAGAAGTCCTGCTGCTGGAAGCAACTGAACTCCATTGCAAACTTAAAAATAAGTTTAATAAAGTTTCTTCGCTTGATTTCTACAGGCTGCATATTCCTCCGAATTTGTTTCCAAGCCTGCTGTGCACATGGCAGCTTTACTTGGTAGCATTTACAGGCTTTTCATAAAGGAAAATTACTAAAAGCAAGCGTGGAAGCGAACCATCAGATAGAAATCTTAATAATGAATTAATTGTGACGTTCAGCACCTCAGTTGGCACCAACAGGTTGTGCAGAAGCAAGCAGTTTGATTTTCATGAGCAGAACAATATCATCGCAAAATCACTCGAGTCTCTTATTGGTGTTTGAGCACTGCTCTTGATAGCTTTTAATAAAAAAAAAAATTTAAAAAGGTTTAGAATGAAAGCATTTCTTAGAGCAACTATGTTTAAACTTAAAAAGAGTTTCGTTAACACGCAGGGTCAAACGGCACCCCAAGATTTTATATACAGCAACACCATAAGAGTCACAATTGATCATTCAGCCTGCTGTTACGAGGGTATGTCATAAAGTAAAGGCAGTTTGAAAATGACGCGGTAACCACAAAACGACGACATGTTCTCGATGGCTTCTGGGTAATTCAAACACACGCAACGCTCTGCCATTGATCAACTGCCGTCATGGCCTGATGAAGAAGGATGGCTGAACAACGCGCCATCGTGAGTGAAACCTGCTGAAATGCGCCTGATTATAACCCCACCCCCTTTAAACTCCGCCCACGGCCGTTAGAACTTGTAAAGCAACTTGAGCATAGGAAGGACACTGTATAAATAAAATGTATAATTATTATTATTATTATTAACTTGCGCTGTCATTGGTTAAAACACAGGGGTTCTTAAACGTTTTTTAATTTGAGGACCCAAATAAGAATTTACCAATAATAAACCATACCTGAGCCCCAGAAGAGGGATATGAACTTATTGACGGCAGAGCCATACATAGACAAATAACAATGGTCATATAATAATAAGAAGTAAAAGCATTGTTTCCTTTCAAGTATATTTCACACAGGAATAGTTCTATAGTGATGCCTGAAAACCCTGAGGACTGATTGAGGTCATTGATGTCAGGTAGAATACTTAGAGGGGCTGGGTGGTCTCGTGGCCTCGGAATCCCTGCAGATTTTTAATTTTTTTCTCCAGACATCTGGAGGTTTTGTTTTTTCTGTCCTCCCTGGCCATCGGACCTTTCTTTTATTCTATGTTAATTAGTATTGCCTAATTTGATTTTCTTATATATTTTGCCTTTTTTCTCTTTCTTCATCCTGTAAAGCACTTTGAGCGACAACATTTGTATGAAAACGTGCTCTAGAAATAAATGTTGTTGTTGTTGTAGTTGTAAAGAAAAGTGGCTTCAAGATATTGAAACAGTCAGTCAGTCAGTCAGTCAGTCAGTCAGTCATTTTCCAACCCACTATATCCTAACACAGGGTCATGGGGGTCTGCTGGAGCCAATCCCAGCCAACACAGAGTGCAAGGCAGGAACCCATCCCAGGTAGGGCACCAGCCCACCGCAGGATATTGCAACAATGATTATCTTTCCAAACAGGGGAACAGATTGCTGAGGTCTGTCACTGTGGTGTAGCGGGTCCACAGCTCAAGTTAACAGGGTCACTTTTTAAATAAATAATCGCGGCTTTGAGAAGGGGGCGTAGTAGTGTGGCGGAAGCGGTTCCCATGGGAGTTTGTGATGCGGACGGTCCTTGCTTAAGTGCACAGGTGAGGAGTCGTCCACATCCGTAATTGTTCCCGCGGGCTGCTAATTGCCACAGCTGATCCACATCCCCGTGATAAATAGAAACGCGAGGCGGCTAAGGGGGGAAAAAAGGAAGAGGAAGAAAGAGAGAAGGAAAAGATGGACGGAGGTTAAGAAGAAGAAGAAGAAAGAGAAGGAGAAGAAGAAAAAGGCAGGAAGCAGGGAGAGGAAAGCTGGTGCAATGCAAGTGAGCGAGCGCAGGCAGCTGGACAGTGAGCCCTAGTGGAGAGCTTGGCTGACATCTAGGGCAGTCAATTGTGGTCACTCCCACTGAGCATTCAGTGAGGAACGGGAGTGGGCAGAAGAAGGATGGCTCGCCGCAGAAGACAGCGGGAGTCGGGAGGCTCGGGAGGTGGAATCCCCAGCGTGAGCGTCCTGGCCGTTGGGGGAACCCAAGTCTCGGTCTGGAGAGAGCTGAACCGAAGCCAGGGATTGGAAAGCCTCCAGATCAGAAGGTAGAGAGAAGGTCAGCTGCAGGTAGGGTGGCTCCCTTGGTGCATAGCCTGGACAGTAGAAGCAGGGGAGTCACCTGGAAAAGAAAGGCACCAGGCTGATTTTTAAAGGACAGCTTCCAGCCGTTGTTTTAACCTCATTTTTAAAGGATTTATTTATTGTTTTTTTTTTTAACATCCACTTTATAATTATTTTGCTTTATTTGTTTAATGAATTCTTTGAGATGCACTGCACTATTTATTTGGACACTTTGTTTTGTTTGCTGTTTTTAATAAAAGCGCTTTACACTTTGCACCATCCTCTTGCTTTGTTGTTCCTCTGCCTAGCTCATTGGTGACATTACTGTAGGTGTCGGGTTCAAGAGCTCCCAGAAGCTGTATGGCAGCGTGGAGTGAACTCGCATCGTCACAGTCAATGGCAGTGGAAATGCTTAGTATAAGATTAGATAGATAGATATGTCAGGCACTATATAAAAGATCAATGGGAGCTAGAACTTTATTTGTCCCCACGTTAAAGCTGAGATAATGAAATTTTTTGGGTTCAGATCTGATGATTTCTTTTTAAAGAACAGTATGAATGGAAGGGTGGCACCGTGGCACAGTGCTGGAGCTGCTGCCTTGCAGTAAGGAGACCTGCTTTCATGTCCTGTGTGGAGTTTGCATGTTCTCCCCGTGTCTGCGTGGGTTTCCTCCTGGCGCTCCAGTTTCTTCCCACAGTCCAAAGATTTGCAGGTTAGGTGGATTGGCAATGCTTAATTGGGGTGTGTGTGTCACGAGTGCACAGATGCCCAGTGATGGTCTGGCGCCTGTCCAGGGTTTGTCCCTGCCTTGCACCCTGTGCTAGCTGGGATGGGCTCCAGCAGACCCCCACAACCCTGTTCAGGACAAAGCGGGTTAGAAAGTGACTGACTGACAGTAGGAATGGCCTCTTAACTTAGTCACTTGATTAATGATGGCGGATAATGAAAAAAGTAGTCAAAAAATAATTCATCAATGCAGTTTATTTTACTTGTCTTAAGTAACAATTTTCAAGAAATCACTGTCATTGGCAATACATTCAGTATTTCTAAATGAGTCTGCAGATACTTCACCACATCCCAGTTTTCATTTACCAGCTCAATAAGCTGAATAAAAAAGTAGCTAACTTATTCCTAAAACTCTGTATTGTATGTGGGGCACAGAATAAATCTTAATGAATAATTTGGTGAACTGTCCCCTTTTAAATGTTTAATGCTGCCGACTGGCATTGTGCTGAATGTCTACGCCTTGTCTCAGATTTTTGATATTTTCTGGTGTCCTTTCGGCTCTCCAAGGTCCAGACAGGTCCTTCACACTACCAGTAGACTGACATTTATCCAAGCACATTAGAATAGCATGACAAGATGAAATTCTTCCTCACTGAGGCACATTAAAACTTAATGCAGAGTCTTCCTTGCACCTTTGCTACAGATTTTAATTCAATGTGCGTCTGAACGGAGAGCACACAATGAACCAAAGTTACGGTGTTGTGGGGGGCATCAAGTTGGACCACCTGCCTGGACTTTAGTTTGATTGTTAATAAGCCAAAGGAAGGTTTATTGCTTGCCCACTCCGTTGTTTCCAGGGTCCATCCACTTCGCCACTGTGCTGAACTGTTGACCATGGCCACTGAAACTGCTTCTAGAATACAGCACATATATAACTCAGTCCTATTCACTCTCCCTTTGTAACACTCCAAAAATTGTGATGTTCTTGTGCAGCCATCAGATCATTGCATTTTGTCGTTTCAAACTAGCCCTACTGTTCCCTCAGCTTCCCACCACCTCATCTGTCATCCCCTCCTCTCGCCTCCTTTCTTTTTCATATCTTTGCTTGTCAGTCATCTCAGTTTGACAGTTTCACTCGTTGTGACAGGGTTGGTGGTGTCATGGGGAATCTTTTTCTTTTTTCATGCAACAGAAACAAAAGCTCGTTGTGTGAGTTGTTTAGAATTCGCCCGTGGACTAACTCGGCTAACTTTACCACACAGTCATGTGATGACCCATCACATGTCCAAGAAAACCCACAGTTTAAAAAACACTGGCCGAATGATTTGAAATCATATGTTTCCAGATCGCTGGTTGCAAACCTGTTCACACACACTTGATGTATGGATTGGTAAATGTGAAACTGTGGGAATAGATGTTTTTATGAAGGCTCAGGGACTCATGGGATTTTCCTCCCACTCCATGCAGTTGCTGTTCTCCTGCTTTGACGTTCACAGGGCGTTACTGATGGACAGATTTACAACCAAGAGGTGAAGAGGTGTGATATGGCCAGATGATTCAGTCTGCTTGATGTTCATCAAAGATTTCAGACAGGGTCATTAAGAAAGGCCACCCGAGGAGGACACCATAGCTTAGAGGCAGAGATTGAAGTATTCATCACACCTGTCCAAACACAATTATGAGTATGATAGGAAGTAAAAATGGGAGGTCTGAAGACACAATGGGAGGTCTGAAAATTGAAAGTCCTCCTTATGAGGATTTTAGGAGTCACAGTGGACTCATCGCTAGGTGGGATTACATCAGGGATCGGCTCTGAGCCCTTTCTTATTTGCAATGGTGATGGACAGGTTGACAGACGAGATTAGACAGGAGACCCCGTGGACTATGATGTTTACGGACGACACTGTGATCTGTAGTGAGAGTAGGGAGCAGGTTGAGGAGACCCTAGAGAGGTGGAGATCTGCTCTAGAGAGGAGAGGAATGAAGGTCAGTAGGACCACCAAGAAAGAATACGTGTGTGTGAATGAGAGGGAGGTCAGAAGAATGGTGAGGATGCAGGGAGTAGAGTTGGCGAAGGTGGATGAGTTTAAATACTTGGGATCAACAGTACAGAGTAACGGATATTGTGGAAGAGAAGTGAAGAAGAAAGTGCAGGCAGGGTGGAATGGGTAGAGAAGAGTGTCAGGAGTAATTTGTGATAGACGGGTATCAGCAAGAGTGAAAGGGAAGGTCTACAGGACGGTGGTGACACCAGCTATGTTATATGGGTGGCAGACGGTGGCACTGACCAGAAAGCAGGAGACAGAACTGGAGGTGGCACAGTTAAAGATGCTAAGATTTGCATGGTGGGTGACGAGGATGGACAGCATTAGAAATGAGGACATTAGAGGGTCAGCTCAAGTTGGACGGTTAGGAGACAAAGTCAGAGATGCGAGATTGCTTTGGTTTGGACATGCAGAGGAGAGATGCTGGGTATATTGGGAGAAGGACGTTAATGATAGAGCTGCCAGGGAAGAGGAAAAGACGAAGGCCTAAGAGAAGGTTTATGGATGTGGTGAGAGAGAACATGCAGGTGATGGATGTGACAGAGCAAGAGGACAGAAAAGTATGGAAAAAGATGATCTGCTGTGGCAACCCCTAACGGGAGCAGCCGAAAAAAGAAGAAGAAGAAGAAGTGGACTCATCACTTTCAACTTCCCATCAGTGTTCAGAAGCCATTAAGAAGGCTAACAGAATGTCAGGTTATATAGCGCCTTAATGTGTGGA
Organism: Erpetoichthys calabaricus; assembly: GCF_900747795.2. NCBI lineage: Eukaryota > Metazoa > Chordata > Cladistia > Polypteriformes > Polypteridae > Erpetoichthys > Erpetoichthys calabaricus. The sequence continues at coordinate 177,662,966 of NC_041401.2, forward strand.
GTACAAGTCACAGGAGGTTCTACTCAAGCTTTATAACACACTGGTGAGGCCTCATCTGGAGTATTGGGTGCACTTTGGGTCTCCAGGCTACAAAAATGACATAACAGCACTAGAAAAAGTCCAGAGAGGAGCGACAAGGCTGATTAGAGGACTACAGGAGATGAGTTATGAGGAAAGATTAAATGAGCGGAGCCTTTACAGTTTAAGTAAAAGAAGATTAAGAGGAGACCTGACTGAAGTGTTTAAAATTATGAAGAGAATTAGTCCAGTGGATCGAGACTGCTGCGGTGGCCTGGCACCCTGCCCGGGGTTTGTTTCCTGTCTTGCGCCCTGTTTTGGCTGGGATTGGCTCCAGCAGACCCCCCGTGACCCTGTAGTTAGGATCTAGCGGGTTGGATAATGGATGGATGGATGGATCAAGACTCTTATTTTAAAATGAGTTCATCAAGAACATGAGGACACAGTGGTAAATTTTGCACAATCATTAGGAAATTTTCTTCACTTAGATAACCAGAGACACATGGAATGAGCTACCAAATAGTGTGGTGGGCAGTAGGACTTTAGGGACCTTCCAAACTTTACTTAATGTTATTCTGGAAGAATTAATTGAACAGGACTGGTGTGCTTTGTTGGGCTGAATGGCCAGTTCTCATCTAGATTGTTCTAATGATGGCACAAATGGCACAGCTGGTGGATAACTGACCACTGGGAGACACGTAATACAGCAACTGGACAGACAGAGTGTTTGGTTCTGGTGATTCTGTAATGATGTACAGTGTAGTCAACACCCATTATTTAGGTGTTCTTATCACTGTTGATTAATTGGAAGGCTCATCACTTAATTCTGAGTGAGAACCTTCACCGCCTGACATGGGTGCCAATACAGCACAAGCCCTTGTTTGCCAAGTCTTTTGGTGTGTAACTCGTGGCCTTTTTAGTTGTGCAAACTGATAGTAGCTTAACTTAATGACCAGGGTGAGTTGCAGTCCTCCCTGAGTATTCCAGACATCAGGAGATTCAAGATGACAACTCACCTAAGTGGCTGCCCAACATTCTCATTTTTCTTTTTGTGAAACTTCTTATGTTCTCTTTACGTTGACCTCAATGGTTTTCTTAATTGATTGACAAAGTGACCTCCTTTTATAATTCTACTGTCCTGATACCAGTAGAACAACAATCCCCCCTATGTCTTGTGTCTTTGGGAAGCTTGCTTGACTCCATGGTGCTCTATGAAGAATGCTGTGAAGGCCCTGAAGCAGGAGGCCCCAGTAATCTGTCCATCGGCCATCTCCAAGTCAAATTCAACAACTGGAGGTCAGTCAGTCCAGTCGGTAAAAGGCCAAACCATACACAATTGAGCCCAGCCGAGTCACGTCTCCTGTAATGTGGAGCTTCACATTCCCAGTTTATTATGGACTCCCCAGACAGGTGGGGCCTCTTACCCAAGTGGACACGAGGGGCTCCACAAGTTGGACCGTCTTCTGGCTCTGTCTGAGAGATTTGCAGAATTCCTAACTGTTCTGAATTTCATGGAAGGCTTCTTTGTACACAGCAGCTGTTGGAAAGTCAGGAGGAAGTGTGGTGGGGGAGGAGGGGGGGGGAGCGGTAAATCCCAAAGTAAGAAGACCCCCCCCCTCCCCCAGTCCTCCTCATGGCCAAATATGTTAAAAAAAGCCCGTCTTCCTGATGTGTTGCCGGACATCCTTCAGAGACGAGCCGCAGACTCACGATGACTGTGTCAGGAGGACGTGTGCTCACACAGAGCGGCATCTCAGAGGAATGGCCAAAGGGCACACATCCCTGACAGGGTGTGTCATCCAAGCATGGCATAACGCCAAACTGTCATCTATGTGGTGCCACCTTCAAGTGCCAGAAATGACAAATTTGTACCCAAGTTTGCTGGTATTTTCTTTTCCCCCATGACACCAGTGATTTTAATGTTAGTGTTTTTGCTGGCAGGTGTACAATTCAGTAACACCAAAATGCCATTAACGGCAAGCTGATTTCACTTGGCGTCTTGCCAGCTGGAACATGCCAAAGGCTGCTGTGCCCAAGGCCAAACAACTTTTTGTCTTCCCGTCACCCACATGCAATGTGCATCACACCCTAGTGAAGGTGGCGCCTCATCTGCAGCTGAAGAGCGCCTGGGCGTCTTTGAGTTTTGATGAACCGTCACAGCCGGCGCACCTCAGCAGCATGATGTGGTGCCAAGGTAAAACTGTTTAAGAGAAAAAATAATGGCAGACCACAAGGACAAGGAAAAGGGATCAGGAGGTAAATGTTAGTGGAAAGGCAAGCAAGGCTCAAAGTCAAAAATTGTTGTCAATGGTAAAACAAGAAAACCATCACTAACTCGCACCAACTTTACATTGTGGCGGACAGCCGGGTCCCATACCCGGCAGGGACGCCCCTTCTGCATCTGACGCTTGGTGGCAGCCTCCCTGGCGGATGGTGATCCCCCAGCCTGTTGCATGGCTCCATGGGAGATAGAGTCCACCACAGCCTGGTTGGGGGCTCGGATGGCCACTAGGGGGAGCTGCATGGAGTCAACAGCCCGGCTTGATGAATCTTCAGTCCCACCTGGAAGTGCAATTAGGACCAGGTGGTCAAGCACCTGGACCGCTTCTGGGTGGGCTATAAAAAGGGCCAGCCACCACCACTCAAGGAGCCAGAGTTGGGAGGAAGGAGACGAAGCTTGAGGAGGAGTGGTGGTAAAAGGGAGAAACTGTTGGTGTTGTGGTAATTGTGCTTGTGGACTGTGTATTGCCTGTGGGTCACGGGGAAGACGTGCGCCCACGGGTGAAGAAAAATAAAGTCTTTCTGCATTTTATACGTGCCTCTGTGTCTATCTGTGTCGGGTCGGGTGCCTATATAGCGCCTTTGTTACAACATACAACCCTAGACAACATGTTGTTCACAGCTAATGCTGATCTGCGCGTTTTTCACAATGACTCTGCTGGGTTCACCTCTTATTTTGTTTGCTGAATTCTTCCCATGCGGTCAGTCTTCCCAATGCCCCATGATGCCACGCGAGGTCAGCCGGACATCACAGAGCCCCTGAAGCCAACATTGGGTGCACCAGCTTCATTCTGTCCTTAATCACCTCACGCCCTCTTGCCACCTCTCCACATGTCCATCAGAGAGCTGTCAGCAGCAGCTGGCATGGTGGTGGCAGTCTGATGAATGTGTGGAGAGACTTTTTCCAGCCTCAATGCCCTAGTCAAACCCAGGGTGGCTATAGCAGCAGTCAACACCAGCAGCTGGACCACACGGTGAGTGACTGCCTGGGGTGCATCGGTGCACGTGAGCCTAAGCAAACTGATGAGCCCATGGAGTTCTGGGTCACGAGACTGGATTTAATTTGCAAGCTCTAGACGTGCTGTGTTGTCCAGCTTCCATATTACTGTCTAAGGGGGCTTTCAGTGCAGGTAGGGTCAGTCCATCTACACTCATAAAAATAAATGAGTCCTGGATCAGCGGAGATTTCCAGAACCCTTACTGCTGATTCCAGGTACTAGACAGGTCACTTGTCTGCCCCTCTCTATTGCTCTCCCTCTGGTTTTCTGTAGCTCTTTATGTGCACTGGGATGTGGGGGTCTGAGCCTCTGTGAATTCATGCCTCCTGCTCCTAATACATTTTACTGTTCTGATATTACATTCTCTCACCGTTATTTCAGATGTATCTGTGGGGGTGAGCCTCAGTAAATTCATGCTTCCTGCTCCTGTTGTCACTGTCTGCAAGATATTTTACCATTCTGATACGTAATTCTATTCATTTTGTCTCAGAGAGTAACGGTGGTGCAGTGGTTAGCACTTCTGCTTCAGCTCAGGTCACATTTTTGCCCACAATAATCTGTCCAGCATAGTTAACAGATGCTTCCCTAGCCCTCAGGGACACTTAAGACCACTGTATCATTATTCACTCAGAACTAATTCATTTCCTCCTTCACCGTTGACTTCAATGCATTTGGCAGAGTTTGGCAAAAGTTCTGAATTCTTCCGTGTTTTCACCAAACTCGAGATAAGAAAATTCACTGTGGTTTTCTTGCCACTGTTCATGACACCAACCTTTATATGACTGCACTGATTACATCATGTGATGTACCATGGCAACGGTTCACCAATGGAAACATCAAATGGTGTCGTAATAAAAAAAAAAATGTGAACAACAACAACAACAACATGTACTTCTATAGCACGTTTTTAGACAAGATAAGTGGCTCAAAGTGCTTTACAAGATATTAACCTCTCTATTGTTAGACCTGAGTGTTACTCGGGCTGTGAAAACAGCGCTAAAAGCGTTAGTCCTGAGGATTACTTGAGCAACTGTATAGACGCGGCTCACATAAGCGTTAGACCCGAGGACTACTCAGTCTGTAAAAATGCTAACAGTGTTACTCGGTCAACTGTAATAGCGTGTCTTATGTAAGCATTGGGCCCGAGTGTTACCCGGGCAACGATGTAGACACGTCTCCTCCTAGCCTCATAATGGCGTCTCATAAGAAACGTTTTTCAGTAGGCCAGTGATACGAGCAGTACTGTTGGGGAGCCTCTCATCAGCAGTGATGATGAAGTGAGTCTGTCTTCAGGCAGTGAAATTGAAACAGACAGTGATTCAGACAAATCTGAAAGTGATACTCGCGTTTGGGTCTCTATTGACCCTGCTTCAAATAAACCAGCACCATCTTGGTTTGATTTTGTGGGCCAGCCAAGAATAAACGTGAACGTTGACATCCAAGATCCACTTACTTACCTGAAGTTATTTCTTGATGGATGATGTGATCAAAAGAATTGATGTTGAGACGAGCTGCTATGCTGAACCGTGTTGGGTAAATGAACATCAAGACGCGTTAAACTGCATATCATATGTGGGGGTTTTCCTCGTACTGGTGAGTTGGGAGGTGCCAGACAAAAAAAACTAAAGCGATTTCAAAGTGTAAGGAATTCTTATGAATACAATGTCTGACTTGATAAACAATCATGCTAATGAAAAACGCTTGTTGGACATATTCTTTAATGATATTAAAGTTTAATGAATGTACTGCACATAAATCTCTCATAGGAAATGCCACTTGTAATAAAAAGCAGACACAAGCATAAAGGTTTGGGGTTTTGAGGCCCCGTATATTGTAAATCAAATGAAGTTTTCATCAGTGTTTTCTAACTCAGTACAACAGACCAAAATAAAAGGCAGGTCGGACAATTTATAATGGAGGACAGGAAGTGATGAAACGATGGGGAAAGCTGTGATGGTTGATGGGTAAGTGATGTCATCATTGAGGGACCAGAGGTTAGAAAGGAACCCAGAAGTGGGTGGTATCAAAAGTCTTCCGGGATTGTTTATGGTGGCGGTGCTTTGTTTTTTCTGAAGAAACAAGAAAAGAGAGGTTAGTACCCCGCCATTGTCCCATGGCACGACTTGTCCCAGCGCCTGTTGCGTCCGTAAGCCGCTCCCCATGCGCTCGTGCGTGACACACTGTAAACTTGTAAAGGCAGCATTCTGTGATCTGATCTGAAGTCAGCTTCATTTAAAAATGGAATAACTCAAAGACAGTGTTTATCCCATAATATTGTGGTGTCGCCGCTGAGCACCACAACAGCTGAGGTGGCTCGTGATCCTTAAAAGGACTGCTGGCCTTTTTGCAGCACTAGTTGGGAAAAGCATGTATGACAATGCAGAGCTGTTGTTTTTATAGGTGATCCTGCTATTGATGATGCAATGCCAGTTCACTGTTTTGGTGACACATCCCTGACTGGTGTAACTTGTCCAGTGCCATTGCACAGCCCTCCTTTCAAAGTTGCTGTCCCCAGTCACCCCTTCCAACTCCTTGCAACACAAGGCACACAAACTCGTTAAAATGGTGGGGTGGTCTTCTCTCCTGCTTCGGTAGTGCAGCCGGTGACGAGAGCACATCAGCAGGGTTTAGGAGTGTTGTGTTGTCAGATGGTGCACTGGCAGGTGGCACAACTGGGATGTTAAGTGCTGTGCTATCGTTAAGTGCTGTGCTGTTGTTCGGTGTTCAACGCTGGTCATCTGTAGGCAAGCAGGCGAACCTCCTTGTGTGGAGATGTAGATGTTCTTGTTGCTTTGCTGTTTTCCTTTACTTAACTGGCGCTGCAATATGTGTTCCAGATCTGAATCTTAGTTTTGAGACTCTCCCTTCACAACAACTCTATGATCTGCCATGTCCTTTGCCTGCACATTTCTACCGCCAGCCCTGCTTCGGCTCACTTGGGATCAGTGGAAATTTATCTGCAACACTCTTCCCAGCGTCATGAGCCTGAAGCTTCACCGGTGTCCATGCACCCGAGCTAATAGACCTTAGCAGATCGAGACGTGGTGGAGCAGCTGCAGAGGTGTCAGTCTCTCAGCTGTCTCCATCCCTGTTCAGCTGCTGCAAATGGCACTCCAGATTACAGATCTGAGCCTCAAGACTCTCCAGCACCTCCCCTGAAGAGCCAAGCAGGTTTGTTGTAGGTCTCCAAAGCACTCGGCACTCTGCTAAGTCAGACTGTAGGTCTTCTCCACATCCCACTTCTAACACCAATGTAGCGTAGCTGCTGAGCACCACAACAGCTGGATTCTCTGCACTTTACGTGGCTCTTTGAGGTGACTCGGTATCCTTAAAAGGACTGCTGGCCTTTCTGCCACACTAATTGGAAAAAGCCGGTGCGACTGTGCAGAGTAGCCATTTTTATAGGTGATCCTGCTATTGCTGATGCAATGCCAGTGCATTCTTTTAGTGACTTATATATTATATTACATAATAATATGTAATCATAGTTTTATTACAAGCCAAAAAAAGAAGTTAGAAAAGCTAAAATGAATAATTTTAATAATAATACCTATAAGTTCCGGTTCTGTACTCTCTGCCTGGTGTTTGATACTTTGGGAATCCTCATTTCAAATGGTAATTGTTACAGTGAGATAAACTCATTTATACAGAACTTTCAGACAAGATCTGAAGCTATATAGATAGCTATGTAGATATGTAGCTAAGTGGTCTCGTTTTGTGAAAAGCCTTAACTTTAAAACTTTGTATCCCATTCTAGGGTGAACTCCTGGGGTCGGTTGATGTAACCTTCTGAACATCTTTGCTGAAGTCACCTATGGGTTTATTCTTTATCATAAGAGTGTAATTCTCTGCACTAAAAATTAGGCACAAAAAATTGGAGGGGGGAGGGTTTGCTCAAAGAGCTCAGTGTCTTCCTAAAGTAGACATTAAGACGAGTTAAATGGTATATCATGTGTGGGGGGTTTTGTGATACTTACTGGTGAGTCAAGAGGTATGAGACAAAAAAAACAAAAAACTGAGCAAATCTTATGAACACAATAAAATAATAATTAAATGAATCGGCAATCCTAAATTGTCCCTAGTGTGTGCTTGATGTGTGCGTGCGTGTGTGTGTGTCCTGCGGTGGGCTGGCGCCCTGCCCAGGGTTTGTTTCCTGCCTTGCGCCCTGTGCTGGCTGGGATTGGCTCCAGCAGACCCCCGTGACCCTGTGTTAGGATATAGCGGGTTGGATGACGACTGACTGACTGAATAAATAAATAAATAAATAGAAACTTAAATAAAAAAGTGAAAAAACAAGTAAATAGTAAAAATGGCAGGGTTCCTAATTTGCTAAACGCATTGATTAGAATGATAACGTTAGGATTTGGGCTGTTTAAATATTTTGTAGCTCCCGACTCAATTCTGACGTCTCGTTTTATTTTTTGTTTTGTGGGGCAGATTCGCAGTCTGACATTTGTATCTGGACTTTGTGTCTAATAATTTAAACATTTTTTTGTGTCATTTTCATCCCCATTTTGTTTCTCCCAGGGTGCCACTTAGTGCCACTGACATCAAGACGCGACAATGGTGGTCCCAGAAGTTGCACAATTGATGCTATAGCACTGCTATAAAGATTGGAGCGTTAGATGCACCAGTGTCCGAGTTTTTGGATAACTAAACCAAAACCTCTTTTTGTTTTCTCCAGTACAGCACTGGAACAGGGCAGGGACCAAGTCTGGATGGCAGGCCAGTTCACGGAAGGTGACATTCACACTCACTCCATTAGACAAGGAAAGGAGGACATGGCAGGCCACTCCAATGAGAACTGGGCTGAAGTCAGGGCTCTGTCAAACCCTACCTGCTGTGCCACCCTGACATAAGCAGACTGTGAGTTGTTTCAATTCTTTAATTCAACAACCCATTCGATTCTTCAGTGAGAACCCGCAATTCGCACTTTATATCAAAGCACAGCCTTGGCATTTTATTTTATCAAAAGCTGCTGACCACACTGACTTTAAGAATCCATCCAACTCCAACCACCCTGCAGCTTACTAAGTTTTCCTTTTTTTTCTTTCAAATCGGTGATCTTCTCTGAAGTCTGGCAGCCTGGAGTAGGCACAGTTGGAAAGAGTGACTTCATGGGCCCTGCAGCGGACTGGCACCCCACCCAGGGTCCGCTTTTTTCTTGTGCTCAGTGCTGCTGGGATACACAGCCTGCCACAACCACAGACATGGACTGAAGAGGGCTATGAATAGATGGATGGTTAGAGGATTCACTTGTAGTCTGAGGGCCAAGCAGAAGAATGTGCCACAGAAGACCTGCATGGGCACAACATGGGATGAATACAAACACAGGACTTTGCCAGTCAGCACCTTTGATCTCTTTTACTACTCTTCATATTCTAAACCCGTTTATTCCAATATGGAGTGTGTGCACGTTCATCATTAGGCCAGAATAGTGTCACCAACCACTATAAGGGATCAAATGGAAGAGAATGCGCTTGGGCACAGGGAGATCAGCAACAGTCATTACAGATGGGTAGTTGATCCCTAAACTGGCATGTCAGTGTTCCATAACCACTGTGCCAGCTTGGCCCATCATACTGTTTCTATGCTTTCCTGACAATTGCATCACTTCAAGTGACTCTTATGAACCTGCTTATCATTAAGAGTCATTTTAGTTTAAGGGGATGTGGAGGGGCAGCATGGAGGTGCAGTGCTTAGTGCTGATGCTCATGGATCCAGCGTCTTGGGTTCAAATTCCACACTTGTTGTCTATATTGTTTTTTCTCTCAGACCCTAAAGATGCCGGTGACTGCATACATTGTTTGTGTGTGAGTGGGTGCAGTGATGGACTGGCACCCTGTGCAACTGGTGTAGCTCCCAGTTACCCTGAATTAGACTAAACTGTCTGAGAATGGCAGACAAAAATGGCACAACATAACAGACACCGGGATAACACGAAGTGAAAGGCACTATATTAAGGACAGACAGGTGTCACAGGCACTATGTACAGTTAGGCCCATAAATATTTGGTCAGAGACAGCTTTTTTCTAATTTTGGTTCTGTACATTACCACAATGAATTTTAAATGAAACAACTCCGATGCAGTTGAATTTGCAAAAACCTCAAGTAAACGTTTTTCACGTTGTCATTATGGGGTGTTGTGTGTAGAATTCTGAGGAAAAAAATGAAATTAATCCATTTTGGAATAAGGCTGTAACATAACAAAATGTGGAAAAAGTGATACGCTGTGAATACTTTCTGGATGCACTGTAAGTGACCAGTTTTCACTGCTAATTAACTTCTTTTCTTTAGCCCTGTTTTTAAGGATTCAGTCCCCCAAATTGATTCTTTTCTTCATTAAATAACAGCCAAACAGAAACGAGATGTGAAACGAGCCAAAACTGGGAATTCAAACTCCAACCAATTTCAGTCCAACCAGTTTCTTAATGAGAAGCTGATTCTTGCTGTTAGTTAAACTTGTCATTTACTTCCATGGCTTTTTGCTGCTTTCATTCTGCCACAGCAGACATTTCCAAAACTTTTGATTTCTGTTTTACTGAGACCTTCACCTTTCTTTATTTCCACATATCGTGCGATGGGCACAGGTTAGCTGGTCATGTGGCGGCTTGTTTTGTGTTTCATTATTGTTTGGCTGCTAATTAAGGAAAAAGGAACAACTAAAGGGGTCTGAGTCACGTCAATTAAAACAAAGGCAAAAGAAGTTAATTAGCAGCAAAAACTGATCAGTAATTGTGGAGATGGTTAGAATGAAAACCTGCATCCACTGCGGCCCTACAGGACCGGAGTTTGTCACCCCTGCCCTAGCCCCCTGTCTCCCTCACACACTGCTGTTACTCCTCATCTTCTTCCTCTTTCATTTCTACCATCCCCACTCCACCAAGCTCGTGAGGGACCTGAACGGTCGATCGCGCCCGCCTGTTGCGGCAGACGTGTGTCTAACGCGATTCCCTGTAAATACGAAAGGGGGGGGGGGGGTACATCGTGACTCCAGGCACCACGGGGGGTCACGTCTCACCTGACAGGCAGTACTGCACGGCCGCTGCTTGTGATTTGTTGCCATTGCCTCTACGCCAGTTCTTTGTGTCCCCGAGGGAGCCTTCCATTTTATGGCAGTGACAAGACCAGGAAAGAGCTCGTGTATTTTACTGGAGACCCTGACCGCGCTGCTTGGTCCACTTCTTTTCATGTCAGCAGACATCAATCAGCCTTTGAATGGCCACAGAATCAAAGCGTCTGCCTCATTTCTCGCCTTTGTGAAATGTAGACAGGCCGTCCTTCACGCATATGCTACACATTTCGGAGACGGGGAGCTCCTTCCTTCCTTGCTTCCCAGTTCAGGAGGACTGAGTGTTACTAGCCGACGTGTGGCTGCAAAGCGTTTCCTCCCCGGTTTCCTCTTGAAGCTGATCTAACCTGTGCTACCGAGGAGGTGCGAGTGCGAGTGCGAGTCGTGTCTGCGCCGCCTTCCCTCCAAGCTCTGGCTGACGAGTGACTGCGAGCCGCTTCCTCTGCGGTTTCCTGCTGTCTGATCTGACTTGGGGTATCAACGGCAAGCACTGCCTCTTACTTTGTCGTCTTCTTATCTTCGTAAGGCTGACTTGGCTGGCTGTCCCCCAACATCACTGCGCTCTCCGTCCCGTCTCCCTGAGTGACGTCTGACCAGCAGTCTGGTCTGCTCCAGTTTGCCCCTAGTGGTAGAATTACGAAAGTGTATTAGTGAATTGGATTAAGGGGGTAACTCTGCGGTGGGTTGGCACCCTGCCCAGGATTGTTTCCTGCCTTGTGCCCTGTGTTGGCTGGGATTGGCTCCAGCAGACCCCTGTGACCCTGTGTTCGGATTCAGCGGGTTGGAAAATGGATGGATGGATGGATGGGTAACTTTTCTGCCCACAGGTAAAGTTGCTGCTATCTCAATTTTTTTTTTCAATTTCTAGAACATATCAGGTTATAAGCTTTGCTTTGCAAGTAATTGCGTAACAGACAGCGTATGCTAGCCAGGGCCGGCCCTAACAATTGCGGGGCCCTATGCGAAACGGATTGCGCGGGGCCCAGTCGGGGTAGGGATAAGGATAATAAGTGAAAATTAAGATTTTGTATTAGAAAATAAATTCGTCTTTGCATTTTATTCATTCTTTACTAAGTACAAAATCACGATCAAATTAACTTTACTTTACGAGCCTTGCCTGTAGCGAAGTCATACAGTATATCATCAAAATTTTGTTTCCTACATAGATCACGCTCAATAGCAAGAATTGCCAAATTGTTCAATCTATCTTCGTGAATTGTTGACCTCAAGTAATTCTTGATTAGTTTGAGGCGCGAGAAGCTTCTTTTACCAGATGCCACAGTTAAAAAAATGAAAAATGAACAAAATAAAGTATTTACTGATTTATTACGTCGTTATTGCATTTGATTACGTGATTTAACGTTTGAACGACAATTTGCATTTGATTATGTCACGTTTGCATTTGATTACGAGTAAATAAAATTTAAAAAAATACCTTAAGTCTACCAATTTAGGGGAACTTGAGGTAAGATGAACCACTTTTTAAAATTCCTTGTCAAATCCACATTTTTTGCTTTTTACCAGTAATTTTCAGTCAAATTATTGTTAATGATCTGCATATGCATGCGCTTGTCGCTTAGGGATGAATCGGTACGTTTTGAGCAAGTGTTTGTGAAAATTTTTTTTTTTTATCTTACCCCTACTACGGGTAAGATGAAACAATCGTTTGGGTAGACGAATCACATTATTTTATTTTGTAAAACTATCTTAAACATTTGAAATGAGAGACTATTCATAAAACAAATTGTATAAAGATACAAGTTGACGTGCCGATGATTCTATGGCTGACTGTTAACACAGGGTGGGTTATCAATGTACAGGATCTTCGAATTTTATACAACGCTTGTTTCTGAGGAACAAGCTTTACTCACCGGTGAAAAAGTCTTCGTCTGGCAGAAAAGAGAAAATTTAAACCACTGCCGGTAAATTTCAAACTATTCATCCAAAAAATCGATAACATCATCTCCATAAATAGCTCCTCCTATTTGATTGGTTTCATTGAGCTGAGCCATAAGGTCATAAGGTTAAGAACGGTGTCTGTTTCATCTTACCCCAAGTTCCCCTAAATGACGAGTTTAGAGATAAAGCACCCGAGCAGCTACAATTTTTTTTCAATTTTATTTACTTGTCGTAATCACTTGAAACAACGACGTAATAGATAAAAAACACTGTAAAAACATAAAAACAGAATAAACACGCTGACCTATACATGATTATAAGTTATAATGGTTTAATTTAATAATTTACACCTAGAATTAGCGCGGGGCCTATGAAAGTGCGGGGCCCACTGCGGCCGCATAGGTTGCAGTGGCCTAAGGCCGGCCCTGATGCTAGCAATAGTACCTGTCAAAGACAGGTAATAGAATAATTCAAAAATATTTGCTACCTCTTGCCCTACATGTACCTTTCCTCTGTACCTGAGTGTGTCTCAGGGTCTCTTCACCATTGCTCCGTCTCTCAAGCACATTCCTGTAAAGCCATCTTCTCAGACTGTCATTATTTCTTCTCTCGCCTCCTGTCCGGTTTTATTCCTTCCATCTTTGAAGGCAACTCTCTCAGCGTGCACCTTTACTCCTCCTCATCATCCATATCACACTCGCACTTTTCCTTTCCTCGTCATCTCCAAAGCCGAACTGACCAATCAGGGAGTGGACACATGGACCTTGTCCTGACTAAATTGCCCATCATGGCCCCCTAGCCATCTCCTGTCTCTAAATGGCTGACTATCTCTCCCTCCTTCACCACCTAATAGCAAATGTGTGGCGAGGGTACTGGCACAAGAATGGCTGCCCTCGCATTATACAGGTGGATGCTGCACTTTGGTGATGGCTGAAGTGGCTCACCACTGTCTATGAAAAACATTATGTAAATGTTCGGATGGAAGAAACCCTTTATCTGGAGAGAACAGACGGCATGAACTTTCAATCCCACTTCTGTCTCACTGTGCCATTCTGAGCCAAATACCTCACTTTTCTGCACCTTCATTGTAGAGCACTTTCACTGAATGATAAAGATGGCGATGTTTAATATTACTAGTGCTTCATAGTTCATAGCTGGGTCCAAATCCTCACTCGGTCACAGTTTGCATGTTCTCCCTGTCACCCCTTAGGTTTTCTGTAGATGGTCTTCTATTGAATACAGTTAAATGGTGACTGATTGGACCAAGACATGTGTGTCAGTGTGCCCCGCTACAACCCATCCAGGTGTAGTACCAGTCATGTGTCTATTGCCACCTGTGATCCAGATTTATAAAACAGATGTGTTGTGAAGCTGCAGAACAAAATGGTGAAAAGGGGTGAATAGACCTCAGAATAAATATAAAACCAAACTAGGACTTCACTGGTCAGCCTCTCCACAGGTAGCCAAACCCCAAACTCAAGAGGCAGGCTTTCAGAACTGCACAGGCCTAAAAAGGGGAACTTGCTTTAAATGTTGAAAAATACTTTTAAATGTCACTAAAACACAAAATGTCTTGGCTTTCAAAACAACATAAAACAGGGTTCCTTTTTTATTTTAAAGATTAGATTAAATAATCAAAAAAGGGTAAACAAGAAAAAGGCAAAAAGGATTTGCCTTAAAAGGTAATCCAAAGCAAACAAGTCCAAGTCTATATCCAAAAATCCAGAGACTAACTCCTAAGAGGAGAATTAAAAATTTTACAATACCCAGAAATGCAATGTTATAGTCACTGATGTGATCTTCACTCTACAAACCTCATTTTCACTCTACTTGGACCATCTCACAAACCCCACACGTAAAAGCTAGGGGGTGTCCCCAAAGTAATGCTGTCATGGTGGCCCCTCCTCTTTGGGTTCCACTCACAAAGCACAAGGAATAGCTTCAACCTTAACATAAATTTCAAATCCACCTTAATCAGCGCCCATCGCTCTGCCACAGATGTCAAACTGTCCAGCTCCATGCCTACAATAGAGCCTGCCTTCCTCACCAGTTTGTCCAGGCGTGAGGCGTCCTTCTTCTTTATGCTGCCTCCCCGGCACACCACCACGTAGAAGAGGGCGCTCGCCACAACCGTCTGATAGAACATCTGCAGCATCTTATTGCAGATGTTGAAAGACGCCAGCCTTCTAAGGAAGTATAGTCGGCTCTGTCCTCTCTTGCACAAAGCATCAGTATTGGCAGTTCAGTCCAATTTATCATCCAGCTGCACTACCAGGTTTTTATAGGTCTGTACCCTCTGCACACAGTCACCTCTGATGTTCAGTTGTAGGTGGTTTGAGTCGCACCATTTAACAAAGTCCTTGATGAGGTTCCTATACTCCTCCTCCTGCCCACTCCTGATGCAGTCCACGATAGCAGAACTTTTGCACATGGCAGGACTCCGAGTTGTATTGGAAGTCCGATGTATATAGGCTGAACAGGACTGGAGAAAGTACAGTCCCCTGGGGTGCTCCTGTACTGCTGACCACAATGTCAGACCTGCAGTTCCCAAGACGCACATACTGAGGTCTGTTTGTAAGATAGTCCACGATCCATGCCACTAGGTGTGAATCTACTCCCATCTCTGTCAGCTTGTCCATAAAGAGCAGAGGTTGGATGGTGTTGAAGGCACTAGAGAAGTCCAGAAACATAATTCTTACAGTACCACTGCGTCTGTCCAAGTGGGAGAGGGATATAAACATAAGCCAGGGTATAAACCCAGGCTGTAACGACACACAGTGGTTAAGATGTGCCCTGTTCAGGTTAACAGCAAGTCAGTGTCTGCTCTTGTAGCCTTGGGTTCAAGATGGTAACCAGTCCTAGATAGGAGGTCAGGCTGTTTAAGATTTCCTGATTGTTAATTGGCTCATTGACATCTATGTGGAATCCTCGAGTTAAAGGTGGTGGTAGATTACACGACTTTTTGTTGGCAAGTATGTCAAATTTGACATCTGCAGTTACTGGTCTACGTTTCTTTTAAGGATGTCCAATTACACACAAACCAACCTCTATCATTTAAGGCTAAACCAAACCTGTTTGATTTAATAAGGGCAAGTCGACAACATGTTAGACTGAGTCTCTGGGGATGTCACACCATATGACTACCTATCACGGGAGGGCGCCATGACTGCCTCCAAA
Source organism: Erpetoichthys calabaricus (assembly GCF_900747795.2). Lineage (NCBI taxonomy): Eukaryota > Metazoa > Chordata > Cladistia > Polypteriformes > Polypteridae > Erpetoichthys > Erpetoichthys calabaricus. The sequence goes on from NC_041401.2 coordinate 177,678,410, forward strand.
AAGCTAACATGTAAATTAACGTCTGTGACTGAAAATCCCTGGAAAAACTGTGTAATGTGACGTGGCCTTAAGATGAAGTCCCACCACTTACAGAGAGGGGTGACCAGGAGGCTGACTTAGAGTCTGAACCTGCTGGTGCTTGGACCCGTGCCCACAGGGTGATAATACCCAGCAGCAATGCCCCCAACGTCTCTTCTTACTCATTGTAGTGCCTTGTAAATCAAAATCATCCTCAGAGGCTGGAAAAATCCACCAGCTGAGCGGCAGAGCCCGGCGATTCATCAGGAAGAGACGCTTCTGACAGGATGAAGCGAGTGTTTAGACTGCGTTACTAGCAGGTGAACGCCATTAATCACATGCCTGCAAAGCTTTTTAAGGAATTCCACACACCCTGCGTCTTATACCGCTGGGCCTCTTTTTTTTTTAACTACTCAGTGGTTTGGAGGTGCTGACGCACATCATACCTCACAGATTCCCAACTTGCCGGGGCCACCATGCCCAGTGTGTTTCTTTTTTTTCTTTTCACTTCCTGTTTAACAATTCGGTTGAAAGGTTTTAGAGTCAAACTGTTGAAGTGGGGAGCTGGTGAGGATAGTAGAGACAGGGCAACCAAGCCTGGAAAGAAGGAGCTCATAAGGATAGAAATTACATGACATCCAGGCCTGAGGAAAACAAGGCTGAGGCTGGCAGGAGAAACATGACATCTAGGCTTTGGAAGAATGGAGCCAGTGAAAACAGGAGAAACTTGGTATTCCAGACCTGGAAAAAAGAAGATTGTGACTATCATGAGAGTCATGACATCCATGCCTGCAAACAATGGAGAGGCAGGGTGTCCAGATCAGTCTCTGAAGAGAAGAGAGACGGGTTTTCATGCATGGACAGAAGGAAACTGTGACTGTCAGGATATTCCTGACATCCAGGCCTTGCAATATTCAGTCGGTAAAGATGGGAGAGACACAATGCTCAGGCCTGGGGAAACAAACATCTGTGAAAACAGGAGATACATAACTTCCAGACTTGGAAAGAAGGAGACTATAACTGTCAAAAGAAGCACTGGGCCATTACCTGGAAAGAAGGATCAAGTAGGGATAGGAGGAATGGATCATCCAGGCCTGAAAAGAAGAAATGCATAAAGACAGGAAGAACAGGGTGTCCAGGCCTGGAAAGAAGGAGTCTGTGGCTATTGGGACCCCCTTTTGGGAGAGTCAGTTATTGCTGTATTATCTCTGTTACCTAAAATCTGGAGATGAAAGGACAATAGAAGGACAGCCTTGTAGACCTAAAACAAAAAAGTGGATGACTTTATGTTTCAAGGAACTTGAGATTAATGACCATATTTCTCTTAAACCAGAGAGGTGGATGGCGATATCTTCTTATATAATACGCTACCGTGGCTGTCTGCTTGTCTGTCCAGGATTTTAAATCACCTGCAGCTCTCAAACCTTTTGGCCTATTGACCTGAACTTTGGTAGACATATACTACGTGACGTCTACTGTCCGCATTCAGGGTGATGATTGACCTCCAAGGTTATTCCTCTTTTTATTTTATTTTATTGTAGAAACAACTCTTGGCAGCGGCCAGCAGGGTGGCACATGCGTATAGGCACCGTTCTCATTCCCTACCTCCTTCGCCGTCACTTCCCCTACTTCTTCATATCTTAAATCATTGCTGAGGCAGATTGAAGACTTAAGTGCCAGCTTAAGTGAAAAATTAAAGAAAACGTACACTAAATTGCAACACAAACACTGACTTAATCAGTTTTAACGCGAAAAGATGCCGACGAAAGAAGAGAAGAACCGGGCCGCTAAGGTCGAGAAAAGAAGAGCTGCTCAGGAAACAGCAAGCACATCAACCTTTGAGCAAATGAATGGTAAACGTACAGAGAAGAGGATGAAAACTAGGAATGCTCGAGTTGAGTGTATTCCAACGCGCTGTTACTGGTATTATAGATTTAATAATTAAATATGAGGAGCCTCATGCATCTAAAAACCAAAGATGGACCACCATAAGGCTGTTTGATGGCATTGTTTATTTTGACAACCAGGAATGGACTAAATTATGGACAGTCTTATATCTCCATGAACCAAAAATACATATCAGGTCTTACAACATAGATGGACAATCTTATCACTCTAGGCAAATGAGATGCACGGCCTTCTGGCCTTACAACTAGAGATCAATTGACTAATTTTTAAACCAGAAACCAGAGGTGGACATCCCTATTACAACTGGAGATCTTCGTACTCAAGACTTTGACAAGAGCTATAATCCCCTGAGTTACCACAGATGAACTTATTTTGGTATGCCTGAGTAGAGCTACAAGACAGCTTTATGGTCCTCAAAACAAAGCTTGACAGACACATTTGAGAGAGGCAGTTGGACAGAAGTTGGACAGAAGTTTATGATAACTGGAGCTGGACAGCCTTACTGGTTCGAGAAACCGTCTGAATCTTTATACTTAGTAGTGGGACATCTTGGTCACCATCTTACTGGGTCCTGCAAGAGCTCCAACGGCCTGTGGACAGCAGGGGGTGTACAGCTCCCCAAACCCCGGACACAACAGACACAGAGCCCATGTCCAGGACACAACCCGCGTTTGTTAAAAGTGGGAAACGCTTTTATTTCGTTTCCCACCTTATGCAACACAGTACCAACAAGCACAATTACACAGTTACTTTCTTCTTCTTCTTCTTCTTGTCTCTCTCTTCTGTCTCTTGTCTACCTCCACTCCTCCTCCTGCAAACTTTGTCCTCTGCCTCCCGACACTATCTCTCTAAATGGAGTGAAGTAGCCCCTTTTATTGAGCACCCGAAAAGTGCTCCAGGTGTTCCGCAATCTCCTTCCGGGTGTGGCGGCAGCCCTGCAGAGTAGGGCTCAGCCATTCCCCATGCACCCCCTGGTGGTGGCCACAAGCCCCAGAAGGGTTGAGCTTCCATGCTCCAAACCCATGGCACTGTAGCAAGTCTCGGGGGAGGCATTGCCCCATGCAAGTGGAGGCGTCCCAGCCTGGTAACAATCCCAGCTGTCCATTACAAGTCTCACCACTATCATGTCTGAACCAGCATTCTTTCGCCCAGATGACATTCACAGTCATGTTTTATGTCTCTTTTGTTAATTTTTCATTCTTTTATTTATGTTTATATGCATCTTTCTTTATTTTTTTTTCCTATGCATACTGTGACAGATAGAGGGTGCTGTCGTCCCATTGGACCCTCAGATCAGACATCAGACACCAGATAAAAGTCCAAATAATGACTTTATTATAATAATAAATGTGCACAAGCACCTCCACCTCCACTATGCTTCAATAAAGCAATACTAATAACAATAATCAATACAATTCTCAATATCCTCCACACCTCCCAGCAGCTCAGTCACCCTTCCTTACAACTCGGCTCAACTGCTGGGATCTCCCACAGTCCTTTTATACTTCTTGACCCAGAAGTGTTTCTGTCCCTCAGTCCATGTGACGTTATAACACTTCTGGGTCAGGTAAAACTCCTTTTCTTCAGCCCGGAAGTAAGTCATTTCCTCTGTCGCTGTGACTAGGATGTACTTCCGGGTTATAGGGAAAATACAAGTCTTTGGGCCTCCCTGCGGCGCCCTCTAGCGGCCCCCACGGTATCCAGCAGGGCTGTGAATAAAGACTCCAATGTCCATGATGCCCTGCTGGTATTCGAGGCACCTCCATATTACAGGGAGAGCTCCATCTTGTGGCCTGGGGGTATTGGCCGGGAGAAACTGCTGGCCATATTCCACAATACCAACTGCCTTTTGTGCTCGTTGGATCTTCTCAGTGTTACAGAGTATTTTTCTTCTGAAGAATATTTTTATGCATGAAGATTCTTGTTTGCCTTTGTTACTAGGCAGGTTTGATGGTTTCCACTCCTGGTGGGCATTTGTGGGACTCCTAGTCACGACAACCACACTGTTAAAGACGGACAGACAGGTGAGCAGCTTCAAAGTCTGACATCCAAGGCTGAACTTGATATCAGCAGCTTCACCCTGTAATCTGTTTATGTTAAGTGGAAAATGAACGTTTGGAATTCAAAAGGAAAAAAAAAAAAGAAGAGTGAGCGAACAAATGAATCCCACGCGCGCTCACCTTTAGATTTACAGCTGACGTGTGCAGCCGACAGGGAAGAATGTCTGGACATCCTGCAATCTGTGAGGGGGCCTGGCTGGCTTTTGGGTGAAATTGTCAGTGAAATATAAACTGCTGTCCCAGACAGATTAATAAAGGAGGATGAGTGTGCAGCTCAGAGTATGGAATGAGAACACGGAGTTGAGAGGGGGCCCTGAAGGTCTGAGCCCATTGTGGATAAACAGCCTGACAGGAGAAACCCACCGGTACAAGGAGAGCATGCGAACACAGCATTGAAGGAATCCTGGCCCAGCTGAGAGTCGACATGGGGTCCAGCTGCTGTGAGACACCAGTGTTACCCACCATGCACTACAATGCAGACATAGTATGATGTTCAGCATCTGTTCATTGGTTTGTATTAACGTTCAGCAGTTTAAAAACGTATACAAATCTCACCACAGTGGCCTGTTTTTAGGGGTTTTCTTCAATCCGTTGACTCAGCAAGTATAATTCTAAGCTTTGGCATTGCATACTTTGAATCTCTCTATCCAAGGCTCATCATCTCAGATGCCGTTCCTGTGTTTTTTGTTTTTATATATACACCTATTCAACACTCTCTCGCACTACTTGTCGCTCTTCTTCAGTTGCCTCTTCAAGTTTAGGCAGCGTATAAGCTTTGACATTACTTAGTGAGATCTGAAAAATGGTTCAAACGAAGGGGAACAATCCCTACTAAGTTCACTCAAGAGAAGAAGTGTCCTCTTTAGGTCCCATTCAGAGGGAGTCCCCCATTTTTTTTGGGGGGTGGGGAGTGTTTTTGAATGACAAATATATAACATGGATGGATTCAATAAAAATAAATGGCTTTCTGTTATGTGAGTGGCATGGTAGCGCAGTGGTAGCGCTGCTGCCCCTCAGTAAGGAGACCTGGGTTCACTTTCCGGGTCCTCCCTGTGTGGAGTTTGCTTGTTCTCCCCATGTCTGCGTGGGTTTCCTCCCACAGTCCAAAGACATGCAGGTTAGGTGCATTGGTGATCCGAAATTGTCCTCTGTGTGTGTGCCCTGCCCGGGGTTTGTTCCTGCCTTGCGCCCTGTGCTGGCTGGGATTGGCTCCAGCAGACCCCGTGACCCTGTGTTAGGATATAGTGGGTTGGATGATGACTGACTGAATGACTTTCTGTTATGCCTCACCCCAGGAAAGTCTTATACAATGAATGGAAGTGACCAGGAGAAGAAACGTTCAAAAAGCTAGAAGTCATAACCCAGGATCAATATCTATCTTTCATCTATTTGAAAATCGTAACAGCATTAGGGCGACAGAGAAGAAAAAAAAATTAGGGACACAGTGAAGAACAAAGAGGTCTATTTCATGATTAAAAGTCAAAATTTTGACTTTAATCTCAAAATTTCCACTTTAATCTCATAGTTTATCTTGTTGTTAAAACTAAAATTTCAACTTTAATCTCAACATTTCCACTTTAAGATCAAGATTGAGTTTATTTTGTCATTCAAGGTGAAATTTCCACATTAATCTCGTAGTTTATTTTGGAATTAAAAGTAAAACGTCATAACTCCATCTTAAATTCAATGTTTAGTTTACTAGAGTTTCTCAAACCCCATCGTAACTAAAGCAGCACATTAAATGCTTCATATTCTAAGTGCCCCCCCGACCCAGTCGTTAACTGCTACGGCTTCTTAAATGGGCTTCCTCTTGCGTTGACAGGAGCCGTAAGCAGCGACCACCACACAGAATACATTAAATTTATGATGTTACAGCTCATTACAGCCCCCTGAACATTTAGAATTCTAAGACTTATACTTCATCATTTATGTCATCATTTTAAAGCCTGTATGTTACATTATATAAATAAATTTTTAACTTCATTTAAATAATTTATATGAAATAATGCCAAAATATGAATCTTTACCACAACATACCCAAGATGGTACTTCAAAATTGAGAAGGGAGCTAAAGACTAATAGACTGTGAATCATGACACTTACATGCTTTCCACATCTTCTCCACTCCCAAATGCCTAATGAAACAATCATCCAGCAATAATCAACACAGTGCACATTGCAACAATGACCTGTCAGTGCTCCGCCCACTCATCTTGAACTTTGTGTTTGATTGGTTAGGGGTCGGAGTGGCCAGGAATTGACAGGCCTTCTGGCAGTGGCATTGCCATTGTACTGACTCAAAAAATGACAAGACGGTAATTTAATGAGCTGAATCAGGAGAAGACACATAGACAAAAAATGTGCATAGATCATAACCCAAAATTTTAGTCCAAAGTTACATTAAAAGAGAAGATTAATAATTCACACAGACACACATGCTACTCTTTAAGATTTACCCATCATACTCAGTTATCATGGAAGTAAAATGGCCGACTGTATACCATCATGTCTATAATTTCAGAAACTGTGTGTTTCTAGACAAACTATGGTTACTGGGATAACATACTGTCACTGTGAAAAATAAAGTTCTAATCTCATCTAAATTTGGAATTCTTAGGTTTCAAAACCCCAAATAAGACCAATAAAGGTTTCCAAAAATGGAACAGAAAGTTATAAAAAATTACAAACAACCTAGACATTCTGTACACCACCTGTTCATTTGCTTTAACTTTACTAAAGGAATACTCCACCCAGAAATGATATTTGTGTTGTATGTTTATACTTTTATATGTTAGCTACCCCATGTATGGCGGAGTGGTGGCTCTGACGCTATGGATCCGCACTGGTAATCGGAAGATTGCTGGTTCGAATCCCATAAATGCCAAAAGGGACTCTGCTCTTTTGGGCCCTTGAGCAAGGCCCTCAACCTGCAATTGCTCCATCCCGGCATGTAGGCCTTCCAACCTGCAGGGAAAAACTTGGGGGTTGGTGGTAGAATTGTCACCCCAGCCACCATAAAAAAAAACCTCCCACTGTTCCACTCCACCTGTACTAGTGTGGTGCTGAGGTGTCACCCGTTGCATGGCTGCACTTGGGTCCTAATCTGGGATCCTGAGTTGGTTTGTCGTGTGGTGGGTGCGGCAATGCGCTGTATTAGCGCCTGCTTCTCCTCTACCCCATGTAGTTTGTAAATTTTTTATCTCATTTTTTCTTGCAGAGTGATAATAATAGTAGGCAACACTGACCAATGCTGTACACCAACAAAATGGGAGGATAAGACTCTTGACCAATGAACGAGGAGGAGGCGGGTCTTCCATTCAAAACGGTAATCCCATGTGACTTGTTTCCTGTTTATGATGCCTGCTGATTTTTCTGGAAGTATCTATTTAACAATATTTCACCAGAAAATGCATGTGTTTTGTACCTTTCGAGCACACGACTGGTTTACTTCTCATGCAGATTATATGACATGATTAATGTGAAATTTTTTTCTCTTTTATATGAACGCTTTTTACACAATGTTTGCTGTTGTACAGCATTGATCACCTTTGCCTTGTATTATAACATCACATTTTTTATCTCCATTCTGCATGAAAGCATGAAATTAAAAATAGTTTCTCGGCCATCGCTACGAGCTACATGGGGTAAGTAATACATACGAAAAAAATATCATTTTCAGATGTGGTGTTCCTTTAAGAAGATTCAGAGTTCCAGCAAAGACTGAAAGCAAATCTCGAGCTGGTATTAGCTTGCAGAGTTCTGTGAAGTTGACTGCTTAGGTTTACAAGATTAAAATCTAATCTTCTGAGTATATTTCACTGAAGCAATTACCATTTGAAATGAGAATTCCAAAAGCATCAAGCAACTGGCAGGGAGTGCAGAACCAGAGTTTATAGGTAATGTCTTTATTATTAAAATGATTCATATTGCTTTTCTAAATTCTTTTTTGGCTTGTAATGAAACTGTGATTATATATTATATTATGGGATAAACACTGTCTTGAATTATTTCATTTTCAAATGAAACTGTAAGCTCATATCAGATCACAGAACGCTGTCTTTACAAGTTTACAATGGCATTTCCTATGAGAGATTTATATGCCATTTTGTTCATTAAACTTTAATATCATTAAAGAATACATTCACTGAGTGCTTTTCATGATATTTTTATCAAGTATATTGTGTCCTGAAATCACTTCAGTTTTTTTTTTTTTTTTTTTTGCAGAATGTCTCAGACTCACCAGTATGAGGAAACCCCCACATGATATACTGTTTAAATCGTCTTGGTGTTTAGTTATGGAAGATGTTAAGCCAAATTTTTTGGCCATTTTTGGACCACATTTATACACCCTTATCATAAAGAGTCTGCCAATAGGTGTCTTCAGCAAAAAAAAAAAAGTTGCATAGGCCACATCAGACGACCCCAAGGGTTCACTCCCTAAAGGGATACAAGGGGATAGTTACTCCATTTCTTAAAGATTTGGGCATCGGTAATATAGGCATGTGGAGTGCTATTTTACGCTACTTCAAGGTTGACGATCATGAATGTGATCATATTTATGGTGTTTCTGTACCGGTGGTCCTAGGCCTCTAAGAGCCACTCCCAGAAGATTAAAATATCAAACATAACGATGTGGGTTATCGTTTTAGACTGTTTCAAGGTACAAATATGAGGTTATGTTTGATTCTTAAACCTTTACTAGGGATGGAGCCCTCAATGGACTTGTATCAGAGAGTAAGAAATGATCGAGAATATTTAGTCTTTAAACATTTAAACTGAAGAACGCATTTTAATATTTTAAATATATGACACAACTATTTTTTATTTTACTGTGTACTTCTACCTCGTGCAGTAAATCATTACATTTCTTATGAACACAGAGAATTAGGGCAGCTCACGCTAATTTAGAGTTTTTATTTTAACCTGTTTCAGTATAAACAAAGGATTTTTCATTAGAATAATTTAAAATACTTCCGTATAATTGTAGCCCAAGCTAGTTATGCTGATGTCACCTCACAACCAGAAGCTGTATAATGAACGTCAGACTTGACGACTCCAGTTGCCAATCTCATCGCCGGACCAAGTCAGCTGTGAACCACGGTTGGTGCCACAGATCCTCAAACACAATGACACAGACATAAGTCCTCGGTGAAAACGTAAGGTTTATTATTCACAATTACCTTACAAACAGCTTGTTTATCCAAATAAAGTACCACAATTGCAAATTCTTCTTCTTTTCCCTCTCTTGCTTCTCCTCCTCTCCTATTGACGTGGATGTGGCAGAGTGGCTCCTTTTATCTTGAACCCAGGAGTACTTCCTGTGCCAGGACATAGCCCAATGGAAGTAATTCCAGGCCAATCAGAAATCTACTACAATAGGGATTACCAGTCCCAAGAGCTCCCTCTGGCGGCCCCCACTGAACCAAACTGAGTTGCCCCACGGGACTACAATTTCCATTATGCCTTGCGGGTATCCATATAGGAGTCCTGGCTGATTGTGCTCTGAATACAGTGTCTCCCCCTGTTCCTTAATTGCACTAGCCTCCTGGCCATACAATGAACATGCCCTGTCCCGGTCGTTATGTCAGCCCACACAGTTTAAATGGCTGAAAATTGCAGGGCATGTTAAAATCTGCAACTACATGCCATCTTTCCAGCACGGTTGTGCTTGCCCAATTTTGTGACAGCTAATAATGTGCTGTCTGACGAGCCACCACTGTATGAAGGGTTGACAGACACAGTGAGATCAACTGCAATATTGGCCCTTTTCACATAAAACACGAGACATCAGACAGACAAACCTCCCTTCTGTTTGTGAGGTCCAAAACACGCATGTTCCTTATTCCTTGTTGCTATATTGTACCTTTGGATGAAGCGTTCATTGGTTGTCACACACAGAGCCTGCCTCCCCACACCTGTCTGATTTTGTCAAAGGAAGTCGTGGACTACCGTATATACTCGCATTTACGTTCTCCTGCGGATAAGTCGGGGCTTGATTTTACCGTATAATTTCTGATATTTTATAATATCGATCATATAAGTCGAATGCAGAAAACTCACACTATTGGTCCAAGAGATTATGATATGCTAACGCCCACCTGAGAGAGTCACCACAGAGCGCACTGCCTTTTTTTTCTATATATTGTGCCTACGTGACCACACGGTAATACCCGAACTATTCCAACGTTTGCACTGTTTTATGTTTTTTGTATCTCACACCCTCATACACCTTTATCGTAAGAGTATCCCTTATCTATGATGGTACGTTCAATCAGAAGAAAATATGAAGCTGGTTTTAAATTAAAAGTCATTGAAGTGGCGAAAGAAATTGGTAACTGCACTGCTACGACAAAATTCGATATGTCTGAGAAACTGGTGCGAGATTGGAGGAGGCAATACGATGTAAAAAAAAAAAAAAATTAAGTGCCGTATTTTTGAACGGGGTGGCACTGTGGCGCAGAGGGTAGCGCTGCTGCCTCGCAGTTAGGGGACCTGGGTTTGCTTCCCGGGTCCTCCCTGCGTGGAGTTTGCATGTTCTCCCCGTGTCTGCGTGGGTTTCCTCCGGGCGCTCCGGTTTCCTCCCACAGTCCAAAGACATGCAGGTTAGGTGCATTGGCGATTCTAAATTGTCCGTAGTGTGTGCTTGGTGTGTGTGTGCGCGCCCTGCGGTGGGCTGGCACCCTTCCCGGGGTTTGCTCTCTGCCTTGCGCCCTGTGTTGGCTGGGATTGGCTCCAGCAGACCCCCGTGACCCTGTCGTTAGGGTATAGCGGGTTGGATAATGAATAGATGGATTTTTGAACGGGCGTTTAAGTCGGGGTCTGATTTTAAGATCGATTTTTCAGGTTTAAAGACCCGACTTATACGCAAGAATGTACGGTACTTGGAGCAAGTCGTTGGGTGGGTCGCATTACGTGACCGGCTTCACAGGAGCACATCGCCAACTGCCTCCGACTCTACGACTGAAAATTGCTGGAGAACTTGTCTAACGTGACGTAGCTTTTAGATACAGAATTTACTTGTACAACTGTCAGGCCCTTTCTTTACAAAAAAAACAACTGAGTCTGCTTTTATTGAGTGAGTAAATTAAAAATCCATACTTAAGAGATTTAGCTTTTCAGAATGAGAGGATTTTGACCGTAGTACCTATCAACCCAAGCTCCAGTCTGACCAGGTGCGGAAGAGCCTTTTCTCTCCTTTGTGTCCTATTGTTGGGTTTTTATGACCTCACTGAGATCAACCTGAAAGCCATTATCCCCTAAAACGCACCCCCTACCATCTTGTTTAGGTGTTGCCCCCCACAAATGGTAGTTTCTTTTCTTGTAGTTTTTGCAAGAGGCAAGTAAACAGTCAGTTAATAAGGCTTTGGCCTTCCCAATAGTTATTTCACTGTGAGGTCCCAAATGCCTCATGCTGATTCCAAAAACAAATTGTTCAGAAAGACAGCGTGACGGCTGAGATTTTCTTTTTTCTTAACATTACACTGCCTGGCAGCCATGGACCCGACCTGCCTGACACAACCTCCATCTGGACGTGCAGGAGGGTGAGAATTCCTGCAGTTCCGAGTCTGCTCGATTCCTCACACAGACATCACATTGCAGTTACTCAGTAATCTTAAATTGGAAATTTTAGAAGAATAAAAAAAAAAAAAAGGAAAAACAAGCTCTGCGTCTTTAAGATAACCCTGGCCAGCAAACAGAGAAAGAAAAAAAAAATGGAAGCTGGCAGCCTCAAAGGCAGTAATTACCCATCTGCAGCCGCCTGCTGAACCTGCCTGTCTAGACAGACCCACTTCCTGAGCCCTGGATTCCGACAGGAGCTGCGCTCGTACAAGCCGGGCAGAGCAAGGCCGACCTTCGAAAGCGGAGACGCCGGCAGAGAGGCGAGAGCACACCGGCTGTTAGAGGAGTCTACAGACGCTAGCCAGGGCCGGGACTCTCTGCCATCTGTTTGGCAGTTGGGCTTTCAGTCGAGCATCTCAGCTCCTGCAGTTACCTCCCTCAAACACACACACACACACACACTGCCTGTCATGATAAAGATCTGTCCAGAAGTTCGGTTAGAGACAACCACAGGATATGCCTCATCGATGCTCAAGATGATTACAGGCTGCAGACATTTGTTCATTTGGCCGTAAAGCTCATTAGACAGACGACTTCAAAGGTCTGAGCCTCTCCTTCTGAAGCTTGTGAGGGACAACTGTGCCAGTCTGTGGTTCTTATTATCAAGGGGTAAATGTGTTAAAGTCGGGTCTAAGCCTTTGTAGAGACAGACACAGAACTCTGCAGTTCAGACTCTAAAAGTCTGCACCTCGGAGTCTAAAGCCTGTCAGAGGCAACCTTGCAAATGTGCTTAAGCCTTGGAAGAGGCGACCATAAAAATATTTTAGGTCCTAAAGCCGTGAAGAAACAACCAGATAAATTTGCACCTTGGACTCTGAAGAGGGTCAGAGGCAGCTTAAAAAAATGGCTGTCGCTTTGATTCAAAAGTTAGAAAGAGATAACCAGAGAAATTTGCAGGTCAGACTCTAACGTGAGATCACCATACAAAATGTGTTAAAGCTGGTAAGAGATGACCGCAGAAAGTCTGCACCCAGGAGTCTAAAGTTAGGAGATGATGGCAGAAATTTACATCTTCAGCTCTAAAAATACTAAGAGACACCCACAAAAAGTAAACTGTGCAACTTGAACTCTGAAGTTACTAAGTACTAAGAAAATTAAACTAAAAAGTAAAAATTTACCCATTTGATTCAAAAGTTAAAGACGACCACAGAAATTTGCAGCTCAGTAAAGCCAGTGAGAGACAAGCAGAAAACAGTCTGCACCTCAGAGTCTAAAACCAGCAGTCGACTTCACAAAGGTGCTTCTTGAACTCTAGGGGCTCTGTCACATTACGTGATTTTACCCACAATTTTCAGTCACAGACTTCAGTTACATCATTTCAGCAAGTTGGGGGCAGTCATGGCGCACTCCTGTGCCCCCCAGGTTGTGTAGTATGACATACTCAGTGACTCAGTCCATCCAGTCTGTGACTTGCCCAGACAGCCACTGAAATCACAGAAGTGGGCTCTTTGTGCACAAGAGCTGACAACCGATAAGTGCTCACCCAGAAGTACAATGCATGTGATGTGATGATGAGAAATAAGGAATGCAAACTGAAGAAATGCCCATCTGTATGATGTTTCATGTTTTACATACCATACAATGGAAAATAAATAAATAAATAAAAATAACGCTGAACTCACTGTACCTGTAAAGCATTCATACAGCACTGGCTCTGTCATGCACCACGTTACTGGCTGTCAGAAAAACGTCTGAAAATGTAAATCTGTGCTGGAAAGTTGTCAAGGAGTTGTGTAATTTGTCATCCCCTGCAATGCCTAGACATGCAATCTCACATCCTTAGGCAACAAGATCAACTGCATTTGTCAATTTCAACATCCCCTGTGACTAAACGTTGTGTAAAGTGATATCCATTTAAAGGTAATACGTGACCAACACAAAAAATCTGCATCTCCGACCATAAAGCCGATATTTCATTATGCAACTTATTGTCAGATTTGTCGATTGCAGTCACTGATCTCGATGATGCACAATGTCAGATTATATGGCTGAAAAGTTGTAGCCCGTGTCATATTTCCTGAACGAGCGCCGATCTTCTTCTCACTCCTTTTTCTGACAGTTCCGATTGAACAAGTGACGTACGAACGGTTGACAGCTGCAGCAAATTCAGCAGCGATCTCTGCCCTTTATGTATTTTTTTTCATTCTGTTTTAGTACATAAAACACGAGACGTCAGACAGAGGGGCCTCACCTCTATTTGTATGGTTCAAAACACACGTTTCTTATTCATTGTTGCTATATTCTATGCATTGTACTGCCACCTGAAAGCTCATTGGTTCTCTGTTCTGACGCACAAAGAGCCCACCCCTCCAACGAACGAGAAAATCAAACCCATTTGAGTTCATCCTAGAGAGTTACAGAGAAATCAGTCTCAGTTGTTGGGTATGTCATACAGTGCGACTGATTTTTCACAGGAGCACACCGCCAACTTCCTCCGACTCGCTAAGATTATGCAAACCAAGGCTACAATTGAAAATCGCTGGAAAAGTCTTCTAACGTAATATAGCCATAAATCTATTAAGGTACAACAAGAGAAATGTGCAACTTGAACTCTGAAGATAGTCAAAAGGAGCTTAAATAGGTTTGTCCTTTTGATTTGAAAATCTGGACAGCCTCAGAAAGCATCAGCTTGGATTTTAGGAGTAGTTGGAAGATGACTGCAAAAAATCTGTACTTCGGAGTCCAAAGTAGACATGGCGCCCATGAGGGGAGCAACGGGGCCTCATTCCCATCAGTTTTGGGCTAGCACTTTGGCTACTTCACTTGCACCCTTAAAATAGTATAGTTCTAATACCAATGACGAAGCACATCTGACTGCTAATTCACACCAAGACAGACACATAGAAGCATAATTCACACCGACTCCATTCCATGCTGCAGCAGGGATAAAAAGTGTCAGCCTTCATATTTTCCTAATAATGTTTTGCGGTAATTTCTCAAGGGCGGCACGGTGGTGCAGTGGTAGCGCTGCTGCCTCGCAGTTAGGAGACCTGGGTTTGCTTCCCGGGTCCTCCCTGCATGGAGTTTGCATGTTCTCCCCGTGTCTGCGTGGGTTTCCTCTGGGCACTCTGGTTTCCTCCCACAGTCCAAAGACATGCAGGTTAGGTGGATTGGTGATTCTAAATTGGCCCTAGTGTGTGTTTGTGTGTGTTCTGCGGTGGGTTGGCACCCTGCCCGGGATTGGTTCCTGCCTTGTGCCCTGTGTTGGCTGGGATTGGCTCCAGCAGACCCCTGTGACCCTGTGTTCGGATTCAGTGGGTTGGATAATGGATGGATGGATGGTAATTTCTCAATGTTTGTGTTAACAGTTATGGAGTTAAGTGCATCAGTGGTGATTTTATTTTCGTTTTGAGTCTGCATTGTTATTTTAGCACATGAATTAAGCTACCTAATTCCAGCAGTTGTGGATATTCCACGTGCAGTGTGTTCATCTAACATTAACATTTATAGATATGAGGATCAGTAAATCTGTTAAGCAATAGTAAGTGAAAAATACAGCAATATTATTTTTTGAGTTTAATGAGAGATTAGTTATTTAATTAAAAATCTGACTAATTTTATAATAAATGTATTACTTTGAGTATACTTTGAGTATTACTGTTACCTCACTATTTGTAACTACAGGTGGCAGCGTCCTGGGGCTGGCACACCTTTGTGCATACCAGTAGGGCAGCCTGGGTACTATAGTCCTGAAGTACAACACTACTGGATACAATGAGTGCTGCCAGGGGGGCAGCATGGAATAAGTGCCCAAATTCAAATTGGGGTCAGCCTGGCAAGGAGGCACTTCCTCAGCATCTCTGGAAGTGCTCCTCAGATCTGGCATAAAAGCAGCTACCCCTTATCACTCTGGTGTGCAGTCGACCAACCTGAGGAAAAGTGGAGTGCGAAAGAGTGAAGCAAAAGGAAAGGAAGAGAAAAGAGAAAGAGAGTTTGTTGTTTATACAGACCTGGGTGCAAGGGAAAGCAGGTGTTTGTGGTAAAAATAAACTGTGCTATTATACTGGAGCTGTTGTGGGAAGTGGTGTGGTGTTTTTGGAGTATAGGTGTACCCCCTTGGCCACAGCCACCTTCATATTCAGTTGCATTATTCACTTCCCTGGCAAAGGGAAATTGTCAGTTGTCCTACTTCAATTGATATCACCTACTAAAAATTGCCCTCAAAGGCACCCTATGAAGGAAAGCATATTAAAAAGCAATTTCAGAGACATAACAACTACCAGAAATAGAAGACAACTCTGTCAGATTTGCCATCTACTGTCCCACTGCTCCCAAGCATCACATTTGACCTAAGAAGACAAAGACTGCAACTGCCAAAGCTGTAGCCACCTGTTACGAAACCTGCTGTGTGACTCTGATTTGATTTGATTTTCATGTCTAAGTTTTATGCCCAATATTTCTGAATATCTTGATGTCCCTACAATTTCCTGGATCACGGGCTGCCTGACCAACAGATAGCAGTTTGTGAAGCTAAGGTTCTGTGTGTCAGAAATGGTGGTGCGTAATATTGACCTTGGGGAGCTGTCCATCTACACAATGGATTTCCAGTACAATACCAGCGCTTGCCACTAACAGATATTTTCAGATAACTCCTCAATTGTAGGCTGTCTCCCCCACACAATCCTTACTGCATTAACAGCTCCCACCACGTCATCTGGAATGGGCAGTGACGAATCCAGCTCTGACCATCCGTATGGACTGTCATAGCTGAAGACCAAATAAGGAGACAACTAAGGAAGCTACACACAGGGAAAGCTGCGGGACCAGATGGAGTCAGTCCTTGAGTCCTTAAGGCCTTTGCTGACCAACTTTGTGGGGTTCTTTGTCATTTGTTCAGTCTGTCCCTAAGGCTTCAGAAACTACCACTGCTGTGGAAAACATCCTGCATTGTTCCTCCAAAGAAGGCAGGTTCCTTTTCAACTAATGACTCCAGACCAGTGGCACTTATATCTCACATCATGAAGACCTTTGAGAGGTTGGTCCTGGACCATATGAATCATCTTGTGGTAGACCACCTGGACTCACTGCAATTTGCATATCAGACAAAGATTGGAGTGGAATATGCAATTATCTGTCTGCTCCACAACGCTTATTCTCACCTTGACAAAGCTGGCAGGACTGTGTGGATTCTGTTTTTTGATTTCTCCAGTGCCTTCAATACCATCGAGCCATCCCTGTCAAGGGGTAAACTCAGAGACATGTAGGTGACTGAGCCTGTAGTGTCCTGGATGATGGACTGTCTGTCAGGCAGACTGCAGTTTGTGAGAGTGAAGGACCATGTGAGCAACACTGGAGCACCACAAGGAACAGGCCTGTCTGCTTTACTCTTCACTCTGAACACCTCCAACTATAAATATAACAGCAGGGCATGTCACCTGCAGACATTCTCAGAGGATTCTGCACTCATGGGATGTACTGATGAAAGGGATGAGGCAGAGGTGAGGAGTCAGGGGGAGAACTGTGTTTCTTAGTGCAAAGAGAGTTGTCTGCATCTTGATATCAGCAAAACCAAGGAGCTGCTTGTTGACTTTCACTGCACCAAAGAGCCTCAGGGTCTGGTCACTATTCAAGGAGTTGATGTAGAGGTGATCCACTCCTACAAGTACATGGGGGTCCACATTAATGACAGGTTGGACTCGTCTTGGAACACAGAGTAACTACATAAGAAAGGGCAGAGCAGGCTCTTTTTCCTTTGGAGATGGTGTTCATTTAATGTGGGGAGTGACATCCTCCTATAACTCTGTGATGGCCAGTGCAATTTTCTATGCTGAGGTCTGCTGGGCTGGCAATATCACTTCAAAAGAGGCCCACTGAATCAACAGGCTAATCAAAAGGGCAGACTCAGTTATGGGATGCCCTCTGGACCACTGGAGGTCATAGCAAAGGAGAGATTGAAGACGAAACTGACTGCCATTATGAACAATGCTGCCCATCCCCATCTCTGTCACACCAACACTGAGAACTAGAGGAACAGGAGAACAGAGCCAATCACAGCAGCAACATCGAGTGCATGTCAAGAACCAGCCCTGGAAGGGGTGTCAGTCCATTGTAAGTCCCAATTTACAAATCGCCCAATAACTTAACCTGCATATCTTTGGGGATGTGGGATGAAAACTCATAAAGACAGCAGGAGAACATACAGATTCCACAAAGACAACAAGCAGGCATAGGAGTCAAAACTAGGATTCTGGACCTGTGAGGCAGCACTCCTAGCCAATGGCCCACAGTTCCACCTATTAATTAATTCAGAAGACACTTTCAGCAGAAAGGATTGAGGTATGACAAGTGTCAGATTCACGCTGTCAGGGCTTGGCTAAGGGACACATTCACCACCACAGTGCTAAGTCACGGGTTGAGACTGAACCTGCTGCACCTTAGCCAGTGGCAGCCACGCTTCCGCTCTTGTTCCTCCTTTGCGTGTCTGTGGCTTTTAGGCGTTCTCAAACTATTTCTCACTTCCTTTTATTAACAATATGTTCTCTCACCCTATATGTCGAAACAATACCTGACGTTATCACTTTGACAATCTGAAAATTGCTCATAAACAGATTTATTCAAATAGATTGTGAGATATCTATTTGTGCATCCGCAGCTTCTTTGTGTTGTGTCAGGAAAAATTCTTGGAAGTTTTTAAAGGCACATTTGACTGACATGCTTATTGGGTAGCTGATGTTCAAGTTCTGTAACCTTTTAGGTGTACAATGGAGGCAGGCATAGGTGTCAGACTCAGCCACAGTCAAGACACTGACCTGCACACTAAGTACTGCCATTGTGCCAAGTGGCTTGGTGGACTATGTAGGCTAGATGGATTGATACTCTTCGATACCCAAAGGATTGTGTGTACACAGACCTTTATCTTGTCCAAGATCTGTTTCTAAAGAAGTCTCTGATTTCCTCTTCTCCGTTGCCAACTGGCCTTATCTGATCTTACTCTATATTGCTAGTATTGTTAGAGTTAAAATGAAAGTTTATAAATTTGGATACTAGTGGTGTAGCTGTTAGCACTACTACCTGCCAAATCCAACATTCTGCATTTCAATCGCCTGCAAATTCATTATCTATGTGAAGTTTGCATGTTCTCCCTGTGTTGGTTTGAAATATTAGAGAAGCTGTGATGAGAATTGGCCATTCAGTCCAACAAGCTTGTCCATCCTATTATCTAGACGGTCCACAATACCATCAAGTTGAGATCTGAAGGTCCCTTATATTCTGCTCTCTACCTCACTACTTTGTAACTTATTCCATGTGTTTCTGGTTCTTTGCATCTAGAAACACTCCCTAGCATTCAAAATCTTCAAAATCTACCCTTAAAAAGTTCCCAACTGTGTCCCAGTGTTGTTGCTGCAGAATTTATTTTAAAGTAACAGCCTGGATCCACCGTACTAATTCCTTTTTATAGTTTCAATCATGTAACCTCTTAACCTCCATTCGCTTCAACTAAAAAGGTTCATCTCCTTCAATCATCTTCTCTGGACTTTCTCTAGAGCTGCTACAACTTTTTTGTAATATTGAGTCTAGAACTGCACTTAGTATTCTGGGTGAGGCCTCATCTGTGTGTTATATACAGTAGCTTTAGGTTTAACCTCCCTTGACTTGTACTCCACACATTGTGATAGACAACCTAACACTTTATTAGCTTTCTTGATCGCTTCTGTTCACTGTCTGGATGTAGATAGTGATGAGTCCACCATGATTCCCAGGTCCTTCTCATAAGGTGTACTTTCAAATTTCAGATCTCCCATTGTGTATTTAAATCTAACATTCCTACTTCCTACATGTCTGTAGTAGTAGGGTGTTGTACAGTTTTAGGTCCCCAGGTCCCTGTTGGTGTGAAGCCTTATTTTTAAGCACCATGCCAACGTCAAGAGAACCTGCTATTAAAACAAAAATCCCCCATTTCATATAAATCCTAGCTTTCACATAATTCATTATTTACTTTCTCCCACTGGTTTTCAAATCCTACCATTTGACAGGCAACCCTGTCCAGGTTTAGTTCCTTGCTCTGCTCAAAGGCACCTGAAAGCCCCCTAGCCTAGCAGTCATGACAATGTGGAGGGGTGTCAGTCACCTCCAATATCCTTCATTGCAATTCTGGTGTGCATTTACAGCCGGGTAACCTCTGGGCACGGGGCAGAGCTTAGCTGTGGTGCCGTTCACTAGGCAAAGGATTTTTCCACATCCAGCTGTTCTGAATTATATGATTGGAATTCTCTGGATGAATCTAACACATTATATATGAATTTTTTTAAAAGAAAAAATGTAATGTTGTCATAGAAAGCATTTGTTTTGGACCCCCGTCTCCTAGCAGCACAGATTAAGTCTGGACACCTGCTTCATTACGTGTGCACGTCAGTTGCGGCCGCTGAGTCCAAAGCCTCGGAAGGCGCATTAAATCTGGCAGGCAATCTGGGCTGTAACAGGCATAGTTCACGCTTCTGTTTATTCCACACAGCTTTCATGAATTTGTATTCCACATGTAAGCTTGACACAGTTGGGTTTGAGGTTTCGGCTGGCGGTTTCATTTCACGAATCACAGATCTGATGTAATGCCACACTTACAAGGTGGTCAGAAGAGGACAAGGAGAAGATTTTAGTTTGAACTGACCAGAGGTCCTGCTTACTTTTTTCAGTGACTAGTTGTTTGTTTTTTTAGCCTCTTGTAGCAAGGAGGAAGTAAGGACAGCTATGAAGAGGATGAAAACTGGAAAGGCTGTTGGTCCAGATGACAAACCTATGGAAACATGGAGGTGTTTAGGAGAGATGGCAGTGGAGTTTTTAACCAGATTGTTTAATGGAATCATGGAAAGTGAGAGGATGCCTGAGGAGTGGAAAAGAAGTGTACTGGTGTCGATATTTAAGAATAACGGGGATGTGCAGGATTGCAATAACTACAGGGGAATAAATTTGATGAGCCACAGCATGAAGTTATGGGAAAGAGTAGTGGAAGCTAGGTTAAGAAGTGAGGTGAAGATTAGTGAGCAGCAGTATGGTTTCATGCCAAGAAAGAAGGCCAGAAGGAGTTGCATTGCGTCTTTGTGGACCTGGAGAAAGCATATGGCAGGGTGCCTCGAGAGGAGTTGTGGTATTGTATGAGAAAGTCGGGAGTGGCAGAGAAGTACGTAAGAGTTGTACAGAATATATACGAGGGAAATGTGACAGTGGTGAGGTCTGTGGTAGGGTGGGATTACATCAGGGATCGACTCTGAGCCCTTTCTTATTTGCAATGGTGATGGACAGATTGATAGACGAGATTAGACAGGATTCCCCGTGGACTATGATGTTTGCTGATGACATTGTGATCTGTAGCGATAGTAGGGAGCAGGTTGAGGAGACCCTGTGAGGTGGAGATCTGCTCTAGAGAGGAGAGGAATGAAGGTCAGTAGGAACAAGACAGAATACATGTGTGTAAATGAGAGGAAGGTCAGTGGAATCGTGAGTATGCAGGGAGTAGAGTTGCTGAAGGTGGATGAGTTTAAATACTTGGGATCAACAGTACAGAGTAATGGGGATTGTGGAAGAGAGTTGAAGAAGAGAGTGCAGGCAGGGTGGAATGGGTGGAGAAGAGTGTCAGGAGTAATTTGTGACAGACAGGTATCAGCAAGAGTGAAAGGGAAGGTCTACAGGATGGTAGTGAGACCAGCTATGTTATATGGGTTGGAGACGGTGACACTGACCAGAAAGCAGGAGACAGAGCTGGAGGTGGCAAAGTTAAAGATGCTAAAATTTGCACTGGTTGTGACGAGGATGGATAGGATTAGAAATGAGTACATTAGAGGGTCAGCTCAGGTGGGACAGTTGGGAGACAAAGTCAGAGAGGCAAGATTGTTTTGGTTTGGACATGTGCAGAGGAGAGAAGCTGGGTATATTGGGAGAAGGATGCTAAGGATAGAGCTGCCATAGAAGAGGAAAAGAGGAAGGCCTAAGCGAAGGTTTATGGATGTGGTGAGAGACGACATGCAGGTGATGGGTGTAACAGAACAAGATTCAGAGGACAGAAAGATATGGAAGAAGATGATCCACTGTGGCAACCCCTAATGGGAGCAGCCAAAAGAAGAAGAAGAAGTTATGGGGTCATTAACAACCTTAGCCTATCCCAACAGGCTCAGACATTGGGTAGAATTTGGGTGTAATTGGGAGGCCAGACCATAACACACACATTCATATTAGAGGTTACCTAATGTGACTATGACTGGAATTAAGCGGGTTCAAACATGGTGGATGGAGGGAGTTGCCCTCTACTGTGCCTGATTCTTCTGAAATGCTGTTGACTTCCCAAGTCCTTCATCTTCATCTTCTACTATTCTTTTAGATTGGTCCTCCCATTTCCTATCCTGCACTTTCTTTTCTTTTCTTTCTTTTCTTGTTTGATAACTTTCCTCTACAAAACAGAATATGTAGTGCAGATGTCTGAAGGGGAGAACATGCATCCCAGCCAGAAGGAGGATAGTTTCTTACTCAGGTGGTAGGCCAGAGTGGAAGGACTGACAGGTTGGCTGGCAGGACAAAAGAAACCACTATGTGTCGAACCGGAGTATTTTAATGGATGGGCCAGCAAAAGTCATAGGCTGTGAACAGTTCAAACCCCCACTGGTCCTCTGGTGCACCCGCAGGGGTGCTTGGGAGTTGGAGTCCGGAGATTCAACTCTGTCAGGGTCCCCAGAGTGCTGGGGAAGGACCTCCCTGTTTTCTATATGACCGGGAAGTGCTTCCAAGAAGACACATCATGGCACAGGAAGCATTCCCAGATCCGACTTGAAAAGGAGTCAGACTTGGGAAGCAGTGGGTGACACTTGAGGGAGGAGCAGAAGGAGAGAAAAGAGAGACATTTGTTCTGATTGCAGTTGTGGTTGGTCTTTGCTGTATATTGGGTGACTTATAAAACACTTAATTTTGAACTCAGGACCCTGTGGAGTATTATTGTGTCTAAAGGTTCAGTGGTGCCCCCTGGTGGTCACAGTAGCCATTATCATTTCAAAAATGAAAGAATAAAATCTGCAAAGTGTTAACACTCCATGCATGATATAAGCCCCCCAGTGCCAGTTTTTCCTACGGATGAGCTCAGCCCAACTTAAAATGGCACAACTTCAGGCAAACTACAAAATGATCTCAGATGTTTGACTCCAAGTCAAACAATTGGAATGCATTGTTTAGTCTGTGCCTCGGGTTCAAGGGTGTTAACCACAAAAGACCTTAAAAGCTAAACCTTAAGAATCAAATTAACACCAGGTTTTTAATTACAGATATGTTTGGGATGTCAGGATGGTTAGTGCTGCACCCTTACAGATCCAGGTGACTTGCTTCACATCCCAACCCAGTGACTGTCTGTGTGCTGTGTGGAGTTGGCACATTTTCTATTCTTATGTGTTGCCTTTTCTCCTGGGTCATCTGGAGGGGTACAGCAGCACACCCTGAACCCAGAAAATTCCTAGACAAGCCCCAGATAAACAAGGAAGGGTGCTATAAGCTACAATCCACAGGGATTTACATTCATGAGTTACAAAAATAATCAGAGAAAATACAAAAATAACAAAAGACTTGAACCTCTCTGTGCACACCTAATACAGCAGGTGACACCCTTTTCAGCCTGAGAGATGTTTGACCTCTCCCACCATAAACACTCATGTAACTCCTGGTTACTGCCCTTTCCTTCCTAACCCTTTTTCTCCCATCAGGAAAGCCCTTAGCCTTTCTTACTTTCCTGAAAGCAGGCTTGATGGACTTATGGCCAATGGACTCTACTAAGTCGGATTAATTTTAAGTCCTTTGAAATATGAATAATCCTCATCCTTCCCATAATAAGCAGCAATTCTGCGAAACAACCAACAGATATCTCAAAATACGATAAAAGTGAAATATAATCATAGCAGATACAGTGGATTCTGAAAGGAATCAGACCCCTTCACTCTCTGCATACTTTTATGTGTTCTATATTTAATTTTAAATGGATACATTTACCATTTTTGCCCATCGATCTACTCTCAATTAACCATACTGACAAAATGAAAATGTGTTTTCAGAAAGAATATAGCACAACAAAAGCATTCAGTCCCTTAATTCAGTACTTCGTAGAAGCCCATTTGGCAGGAATTGTAGTTTTTTTCGTAAGTCTCTGCAAGATTTACACACCTGGATTTGAGCAGTTTATCCCCTTCTCCCTGACAGATCCTCTCAAGCTCCATTAGACAGGATACAGTAAGAAACACCTTCAGGTCTCTCCACGCATGTTCAATGGGGTTTAAATCTGAGCTTTGGATGGGCCGTTTAAGAACACTCAGGGACTTGTCCTCAAGCCACTCCTCCTTTGTCTTGGCTCTATGCTTCAGGTCATCGTAATGGAGAAGTGTGAACTGTCGCCCCAGTCTGAGGTTGCATGCATTCTGGATCAGGTTTTCTTCAATTTTGACCGGTCTTTCTGTCCCTGCCACTGAGAAGCAACCACACAGCATGATTCTACCACCACCATGCCTCACCGACATGCAGTACCTGGTCTTTGCCAGACATAGTTCCTGAAGTTGTGCCCAAAGAGCTTAATGTTTGTCTCACCTGACCAGAGAATCGTTTTCTTCATGATATCAGAGTCCTTTAAACTGTTATATACATTTTTACTGAAGAGTAGCTTCAGTCTAGCCACTCTAGCAGGATAGTCAAAGATAGTTGTCCTTCTGACAGGTTCTCTCATCTCAGCAGAGGATTTCTGAAGCTCTGTTAGACCGACTATTGAGTTCTTGGTCACCTCCCTGACCAAGTCCCTTCTTGCCTAATTACTCAGTTCGGCCGGAGGGAGAGCTTTA
This sequence comes from Erpetoichthys calabaricus, assembly GCF_900747795.2. Classification (NCBI taxonomy): domain Eukaryota; kingdom Metazoa; phylum Chordata; class Cladistia; order Polypteriformes; family Polypteridae; genus Erpetoichthys; species Erpetoichthys calabaricus. Next base: position 177,702,807 of record NC_041401.2, read on the forward strand.
GGATGAGTCCTGGTGGTTCCAAACGTCTTCCATTTTACAAATATTGAGGTCACTGTGCTTCTGAGAACACTCAAGGCTTTAAAAATGGTTTTATCTCCTTGCCCTAATCTGTGCCACACCATAATTTGATTGTGGAGGTCTACAGAGAGGTTTTTGGAATTCATGGCTTGGTTTTTGTAATGACATTCAGTGTGTGCTGTAGGACCTCCTATACACAGAAACATGTGTGCCTTTCTAAACGAGGTCCAATCAATTCAATTTCCTTCAGGTGGACTCCAATCAAGTTCTAGAAACATCTCAAAGAGAATTAAAGCAAACAGCACCACCTGACTGCAAGTTGGAGTGCCACAAAAGTGGTGTGTGGTGCTCCCGATATCTATGCAAAAGGATTAAGGTCCAGGTCTTTAGAGTCCTAGTGCTTCCTGTCTTGCTATTTGGTTGTGAGACATGGACGCTATCCAGTGACTTGAGACGAAGACTGGACTCCTTTGGTACTGTGTCTCTTTGGAGAATCCTTGGGTACTGCTGGTTTGACTTTGTGTCGAATGAGCAGTTGCTCACAGAGTCCCGAATGAGTGAGCATCAGTTACAGCACTATGGCCATGTGGGGCGACTCCCCAAGGGTGATTTGGCTCACAGGATCCTCATTGCTGAGGACCTGAGCAGCTGGACCAGGCCAAGGGGATGCCCACCTGGCTGTGACAAATAGATGGACATTTCTGGAGGGTGGGAATGGACTTCTTGTTTGCCTGGGGGTTTGCCAACCAGGATCCCGAGCTGTTTCATCGTGTGGTGGGTGCAGCAACACGCTGTACCAGTGCATGCTCCCCAACCTGACCTGACCTGACCTGAGAGCAAAAGGTTGGAATACTTACATGAATGAGATATTTCAGTTTTTGATATTTAATAACTTCAAAAACATTTCTGAAAGCATGTTTTCATTTTGTCATTATGCGTTATTGTATGTAGATTGATGAGCAAAAATAGCACATTTATCCATTTAAAATTAAATCTACAACACAATAAAGTATGCAGAAAGTGGAGGGCTCTGAATTCCTTGTGAATGCACCATAATTTCTGAATAATTAAGAAATGAAGCCCTCAGGCCCATTTCTAAGATGGTAGGAAGTAAATCAACTCTGGATTATTGCTAAATTATAATACATAGAACTCCTAATGCCACAAACCCAATGACTATTCACTGAAACAGTAGCCCCTAGTCTTGCTCATCAGGTTTTTATTCAATAATAGTAATCTACATGCTATTTCAAATATGGTTTGGTAAATTCAATTAGTAACGCATTAGCAAAACAAACAGAATATTGAATAATTTGAAGTCTCAGTGTACACCCTCAAACATTGCCCTAAATAACTTCTATAAGTGCTCATCTATCACGCCATTTATCACGCGATGTGCAAAATGGAATGTGGACCTGATTTAAACTTACCTGGAAACCAGCATAGTGATGGCTTCATATTTCATAGCGCTGTTTAGGATTCTAGCCATTTTATTTTGAGTTATCTGAGTACTAAGTGAACTGTTCAGACAGCTTGACCATAAAACATTTCAACTGTCAGTTCTGCTTTAGATAATATTCCCCTAGTTATGTAAGCCAAAGTCTATTCCTACATTTTATCTAACCAGTTTATTTAATTCAAGATCTGTTGTCTTCTCCAGCAGCGCAACAGACAGGGAGGGAACCATCCTTGGTTGATGTTATAATTCAGATTTTCTTTGTGATACTGTTTTGTTTTTTCTGGGATTTTGTACTTTTATTTGCAGTTTTGGCATTGTCACAAGAGTGTAACTTAATTTATTTGATGTTACCACATCACCAATTTGTTTCTAATTCTGATTTTAATTGTAATTTGACCCATCTTTTGTGTTTTTGTGCAGTGGTGGCTTTCTGTTCATAGCGATGGAGCCTGATGGCTTTGATGTGATGACCAGATGTCTCACATATTCTGTTTCTCTTCTTAGTACTCAAATGTGGCACTGCCTTACTGCCAAAGGAAAAGTTATCTCTGATGGGGGATCGCAGGAATCATCAGGTAGAAGGGTCCTTTCATTGGATTGGCTGGCCAATAGGGGGAGGCAGATTGATAGACAAATCCAATATCATCTACTGTTGAATTCTTCTCTGCACTTGTAATATTTCTATTGCACTACTGTATTATATTGTATTGATGATTACTTGTGTTCTGTTCTGTGTATTTTATTGTAATTACCCCGTTTTTTTGCCACCCACTGCACGCCCAGCCAACCTGGAAAGGGCTCATTGAACTGCTTTTCCCAAGGTTTCTTCCATTTTTTTCCCTAAAAGGGTTTTCTTGCTGTCTTTGAGTCAAGACTGGCCTGTTAACGCTCATTGTGGCACTTCTTGTGTGATTTTGGGCTATACAAAAATAAATTGTACTGTATTGCATTGTATATGTGGCATGCAACATCATGATTGCACCATCATGATTACAACACTCTTTCAGGAGATGACATGCTAGTCCTGAGCTTCCATGGTTCTGGATTTGTTCTCAAAACTTCACCTTGTGTTTACTTTATTGAAAATCACTTCAGGAAATTATGGCTATGTCTACACTACTGTGTTTTTGTTTAAAATCACAGACAGTATTCTCCATATTTGCTTTTCATCCACACTATCTGAAAACAAAGATTTATGAAAACGCTCTTCCAATCCATATACTTCTGAAAATGCAGCCTCACTGCTTCTTCCTGGATGGGCAAATACAGATATTTAAAAACGCAGATTCTAATTGCATTCTGATTTGTTCATGACATAGCCCTTCCCTTATTGGATGCTGCTCATTACAACATCGTATTCCCTGATTGGTCATCCTTCACAGAAGAAAACCATATTCCCACATAGCAGACGCAGAAGACTTGCTTTCCATGGCGCTTGTTGTGCTGCTTACCTGGATGCAACTGATTTGTGTTTTGTACAGTTTGAATACTGCATACACACGTAAAAGGCAAATAATTTACCGGTTGTTACAGTTTTATGGCGTAACTATCCCTTCAAGGATTTTTCCACTGGTGCACACATGCCCCATGTAGGTGAATGTCTACGTCCTATGCTTTTTCGGTCGTTTTGTAAAGCACTTTGAGCTACATTATTTGTATGGAAAATGTTCTATACAATATAAAGAAATTTTTGTTTTAGTTTTGTGAATGATGCTTGTGTGGATAGAGAACATTTTTATTTAAAATAGTAGTGTGGACATACAGTATGTAGCCTTAGACTCTGATTTTTAAGTCATCCATCTCCATGTTTCTTTTTTGTCTCTGCATTGATCATTTTCTGGCAAAACAGTAGAACACATGACCCCTAATCTGTGGTTCGTGGGCTCATACCTCACATTGGGAGGATTTTTTACTTTTAGATATGATCTGTGCCACAGAGCATAAGAAACTGGGCTGCAAACCACAAGGTTAGTGGTTTAATTCCTGCAAGTGACGCCATGGTCAGGCTGTACAAAATGAATGTAAATTGGTGAACTAAGTACATATAAAGTATCCTAGGGTTATCTTTGCTATTGAAAGGCACTATATATATATATATATATATATATATATATATATATATATATATATATATATATATACAGTGGAACCTCTAGATACGATCACCTCTGTATACGAGAAATTCAAAATACGAGGAAAGTATGAGCGAAAATTTCTGATCTAAATGCGAGCATTGGCTCACGTAACGAGCCACGAGCCAGGCTGTGGGTATAGCTCTCAGCTTAGCGAGGGGGCGTGGTAGCAGTTGCGAGCCGCGATCTGCGGTGTCTGCGTTTCTCACTTAAGTGCACAGGTGGGAAACTGCCCACATCCATGATTGTTCCTGTGGCTGATGGGCTGCAGCTGTCATGTTCTCCCCGCATATATAGAGAAGAGAGAGAAGAGAGAGAGAGAGAGAGAGAGAGAGAGAGAGAGAGAGAGAGAGAGAGAGAGAGAGAGAGAGAGAGAGAGAGAGAGAGAGACGAGAGAGAGCAGGAGGGCGGGCAGGCTCGCGTGTAGCTGAACAGTGAGCTGAAGCAGGACGGTGTAGAGAAGGTCCGCTGCATTAAGAGTGTCTCGCCTGTTGCAGAGCCCGCAGGTGAGACACTAACAGTGAAGAAGCACCGGGGATTGTCGTCTGTTTTTTAAAGACTGCATCCTTTTGACGTTTTAACCTCGTGTTAAAGGATTGTTATTCTTGTGTATTTTAAACCTCCACTTCACAACTGTTTTAAGGATTATTTATTTAAACATTTATTGAATGCTCTACTGCACTTTGGGCACCTGTTTTGATTCTTTTAATAATCAGTTATATTATTTACCAGTGTTATTTATTAAAGGTAGACTACAGTATATATAATTTATCAGTGTTATTTGTTAGGAAAATTGATTTTTATGTTAATATATTTGGGGTGCGGAACGGATTAACTGATTTCCATTATTTTCAATGGGAAGTTTGTTCTAGATACGAGAAATTCGCTATACAAGCTCAGTGCTGGAACGAATTAAACTCGTATCTAGAGGTTCCACTGTATATATATATATATATATATATTGTCACGCACGCGCGATTAGGGAGCCGCGGAATGATCCAAAAGGTAAGACGACATCGTATGCCAGTCGGGAATGGCGGGGTACTAACCTCTCTCTCTCTATCTCTACAAGAAGAAAGACGCACCGCCGCCATGTGTCCTCCTAATCACGGAGAAAACAACACGCCACTTCCGCCTTCCCTCAGTCTCACCCCGATGACGTCAACAGTCCCACTATCCACCTCGGTTTTCCCATCAGCCCATGCTTCCATTTCCGGTCCCTCTGCTTAAATGTTCCCCCATCAGTCATGCCGGCGGAGGGTGTTATGATATTGCTTGTATGTGCATGACAGCAATCTGTGACTCTTTACAGTATACGGGGCCAGAAAACCCCAAACCTTTATGTGCTTCTTGTCTTTCTTTTACAATATATATATATATATATATATATATATATATTTGCTTATTTATCCATGGTCACCTGCAGATTTTGTTTCAGTACAACAAGAGCTGCAAGCTGGTCTTCCATCAGCAATGGGACACCCGTTAGTCTCACACGGAGTCGTTTAGTGATCCTCGTCACAGTCACTGACACTTCTCTAGACAGAGAGCTCTTGAGAAGACAGGACAAAAATAAGTTGAACATGGAGTAGTGGGTGTAGATCAGTAGACCATAAAAGAAACTGACCTATAAACTGTCTCCCCCCTCTTCAATTCACACTGAAGAGCAGAACTCCAAATGGGAGGCTGTAGACACCGGCCAACAAATCTGTTTTTATTTTAGTGCGAGCCTTTCCAGATGACTATCACCACAAAGCATTTTACAAAACTAACAACAGAACACATTTTATAACATAAATACAGCCGCAATAATGATGCTGGCAGATGAACTGGAGTGGCGTATGCAATGCACAGCGGTCAGCACTGCCAGCTGAGCCTCCAGGAAGAGTCAGGAATGTGCTAGAAACAGCTTCTGAAGAATGACGGGCAGGTGGTGTGAGAGAGGAAATGTGCCGACAAAACCTGGAAGGGCCAGAATGTGATTCACCGAGACGTTAGACAAGGGTCTGGGGTCACAGATCCTTGACAGTAATGGAAAGAGCATCCTGAATTGAGAGCCTGTGGGACACAGCAGCTGGCTGGGGAGGCTGAAAGACATGACCACCTTCCTTCTCAGATTTGGGTCTAGGAGAAGCAGCAGAAGGAGGAGGAGGAAGAAACACTGTACTCAACAAAAAGGGACATGGCTAATTAATTACTACACAGCAGATTATTGGTAACTTTGAGACCAAGAAGATGCCACCAGTTCAAACTCTGCCTATATTTATCAAATGTCTCAGAGTAGGAAAACAGTCCTCAGTGGCTCAAAAATCTCAGAGTGACACAAATCTGGACCTACTCCTAGGCGGAGGAGTAATAGCATTTTATCAATTGTCCTAATTTAGGAAACTACTCCTAATTTAATGAGCTATCTTAACCTGCTAGCAGCAGTCAGAAGATGGTGTTCAGGCAGAGATTGACACGCACATTCCAGGAAGGGTGGAGTGTTTTGGAATTTTTGGACAACAATGAACTTGGAAAAAGATATCACTTTGACAGAGATGGAATAATGTTCAGAACAAATATTGTACATCACATGATCACTCCATCTCTGTGAAGAAGCCATGCGCTGTCAGCTGAAATGAAAATATTGGTAATTTTTTGACCAAGTGGAAAATGTAGCTTTGCAGGAGCTATGATTAGGGTATACTGTATCACCACCAACGATTTCTAAAATTAAGCAACAAAGTTTGAACACCCAAGTTGAGATGAATACTTACAAATGAACCACAAGCGATACCACAGTATCAACACACAGGTGGTCATGGATGTCAACTGCATTATTCTTGATGTTATTGCGAGGGTGGCAGCAATCATGTATGTTTTTCTTCTTCTGCTACTACTTTGAATATTATTATTATTATTATTATTATCTTTGTTCTGAAGCCTTAGTGTTAATATCAGAAAACTACAAATCAACATCTTTATATATAAGGAAACTGCAAAACTCCTTCACAAGTGCCATTTTGCAGCTCAGGGTGTTGTAAAATCGTGACATCATTCATTTTCAAACATGAATTCCTATTCCTCACTGGGAGTGCATGTAGGACGCTTCAAAACTTCTCATGTCCTACTCTGAGGTAGGACAAATTCTTATCCTAGATATTCTTAGGAGTCATTCTTATAAATACTTTTGATAAACGTGGCCACTGGCATTGCCCTCAGGGGACAGCTGCTGGAGGTGAGAGGGGCAACGCTGACAGTCCTTCTATAATGAAGAGACAAGGAGATAAACTGATGGACATAATGATGAGACAACAAGGACAGGTCTAGATCACTAACGGAAGGACAGGACACCAGAGAGCAGGACAATGTGACACACTTCACGGATATGCTACAGAACAAATTACAAGATCTGGTCAGGATGGTAGCAGTTTAATGGCACACACATTGATTACAGAGCTGCTCATCCATCGCTTTGGACTCTTCTACTCTTCCTCACCCACACTGTATCTCCCTCTCACAACAGCTGGGATTTGTTGGCCTCTGCTGATATTTCCTCCAGGAGAGACGATGAAATCTCCATCAACACCTCACATGGCTGTTCAGTGGCTCTGCCAGATCTGACAGAAGTGAGCAAGTTTCAGAATTGTAACAGAATGTCTACATTAAAGTCTGTTTTCTTAGCAGATACAGGCTGTGAGGCACAAGCCCGCCAAGCAAGCAGTGTGGAATTCCTCAGGAAGTTTTAAATCTGCCGACACTCACCAAGTTTCTCTGACCCGTGGCATGTCTCCAGGGAGCCCTGAAGTCCAAAGGTTACATTGCTTGAGTCTCTTTGACCGGGGCACTGGCTGTCCATTTACACAGCACCTTGCACTTCCATGAGAAGTTACAAAAGAGGTACCATTCGGGTTCAGCTAGTGTTGTCTAGGGTTCTTGGTGCTTTAGTCTGAGCAGCCATCAAGTGCAGCACACTTCTATATGCTAGAAACTGGCAGTGCTTCAGAAGTTATGCAATGGAGGTTGTAACACTACAGACAAGCTGATATTTACACTGAAATAAAAAGACCATTTTAAAGAAGGTCATGACCCTCTGGGTGTTTGTCAGCCTCCCTGGCATCCAGCGCTAAAGGCTTTGACACAGTCAACTGAAAGCGGCCACTCCACCAGCAAGGACCCTTCTGTTAGCTCCTCTGGATTTAGGGTTTTAATTCACATTGAAGGCCCCTATGGCGTCTTCGAAATGAGAGGAGAGCCCAGTAAAGACAATCAAGTGAGGGTCAGCAACCTCTGTGAAGAATGTCACAGAGAGAGCCAATTACCCCCAGAAAAACAATCCACTGATAGAAAGTGACTCCAATAAAAAGTGACAGTGGAGGGTCCAATTAAGACTCTTGACTTAGAGGTGAGCCTAAAGACATATAGGCCTAGTAAAGGCCCTTAACTGAACGTAAGTGGCCCATTAAGGACACTCAGCTAAACCTTAAGGTTCTAGTAAAAAGCTCAGCTGTGAATAGATAGTCCCTGTAAAGACTCTGAACTGAAGGCAGGTGACCCCAGTAAAGGTCCCTCAAATAAAGGTGAGTGACCCCAGTCAGGGCCTTCAATTAAAGGCAGGATCTCTAGTAAACACCCTTTACTGTCAGTGGACAGTTCTAGTAAAAAACCTTCAACTGAAGGTGAGTTACCCCAGGCAGGTCCCTTGATAAACGGCAGTAGTTCTAATAAAACCGTCAAATGGTTGTGGACAGTTCAATAAAGACGATCAACTGAAGGTCAGTATCCCCAGTAGGACCCAAAGCTATAGACAGGTTTATCACTATAAAGGCCAGGATCATAGTTCCAGTAAAGATTCACAACTGAAAAATCATAATAGAAAAGATCCATAAAAGTTAACCAGCATTTCCAGTAAGGACCCTCAACTGTATTTGGAAAGTTGCAATAAAGAGCCTCAGATTGAAAATAGAAAATTCAATAAGTCCATCAAATGAAGGCTGGTAGTCATACCAAGTAACCTCAGCTATAGACAAACTGCTTCAGTTAAGACCCCTAACTGAAGGTTAGTAGCCCCAGTAAAATCTCTAATCTGTAGAGCAGTGTTTCCAGCAAGGACAGGGATAAAGATTGACCGATAAACCAAAAGTGAAAGTCTTTAGACTCAGCTACTGCTTCACCACCATAGACAGGTACAGTGCCTGCAGAACAGCTGTCTTCTCCACTCCAATACACTTCTCAATTTCACTTTTCTTTTTTCCATCACTCATGAACAAGATACCAAGATCCATAAAAGTTAACCAGTGTTTCCAGTAAGGACCCTCAACTGTATTTGGAAAGCTGCAATAAAGAACCTCAGATCAGGCCCGGTCTTAGGTATTATGGGGCCCTAGGCGAAAGGGGGGTCCAGGGGCCCCCTGAGGGGGGCAGAGCCCCCCTGGAAGCTCTGCGAAATGCGTGAAAATTAGACCAAGGAGTCGATCCGGGGCCCCCCGGACGCCAGGGCCCTAGGCGGTCGCCTACTTCGCCTATGCCTAAGGCCGGGCCTGCTCAGATTGAAGATGAGCAAATTCAGTAAGTTCATCAAATGAAGGCTGGTAGTCATAGCAAGTAATCTCAGCTATAGATAAACTGCCTCAGTTAAGACCCCTAACTGAAGGTTAGTAGCCCCAGTAAAATCTCTCATCTGTAGAGCAGTGTTTCCAGCAAGGCCCCTTAACTGTAGTTGGCCAGTTGCCATAAAGACGTGCAAACCCACTAAGACAATCAACTGAAGATCGGTGTCCCCAGTGAGGGTGAACGGTGAATCATTGACCCTTATAAAGAGATTCAACTGAATGTGGGTTGCCCCAATAAAGACTCTCAACTGTGAACCAGTATCTCTTATAAAGACCCTCAAATGAAGACCTAATGGCACCAGGGAGAATCCTCAACTGATAACTGACAGCCTCAGTCAAGATCCCCAGTTGTGGACCAGCAAGCCTTAGTAAGGACACACAACTGAATGTGGGGGTTCCAATTATAACCCTTGGCTGTATGCAGAAATCAGCTGCTCTGCAGGATGAAACGTTTTATCAAATCATTCTGGAAATGCTATTTGTATGTTGTGCTTGAATGCGTGTTGGAAACAGCAGACTAAATAGTTCTGGTAATGTGTACCAGAGTCCCACAGGAAATGCTGCTGACAGTGTGGTTGGGAAATGTTTTTTTTCCCCTACTCGCTAACAATCTGGTAAGTCCTATGGAACAGTTCCAGCTCCCAGTAAGACTTTCATATTGGGTTTCCAGCTCTTTTTATAGGGTGAAAGTTTGCGCCAGCTGACAGCTTTACTTGCTGTAGACGCAGGAGCAAAAAATACTGCAGCATGTAAAATGTTTTAAGTGTTCATTTTAATATGGGCATCGTCCCTGACGTATTGCCTGCTGGGTTAATTAAAAGCTTCTTTGTGTTTGTCTTCTGCTAGCAACTTTACAAAACACAATAAGTAAGGGAGAAGAATCTAAACACGCTGTTTTAAAATAACTAATGTGTTTAAGTTTTTTAAAATAACCAGTGTGTCAAGCCCATGATCATCAGTGGCAAGGGAATGAATTAGTCTTCTGGCTTGGCCCTAGTGCATTAAGAGCATTTAGAAACTGAGGGTGCAGTGTTCTCATGCGCCACCAGAAGGCAGTGTTGGTAGATGCCCCCAGATGTTTTGTAGCAACCCCAAACTCAAATTTTGAACGAGAATGCAGACAGGACATAAATGGCCTGCATTAGGTGGGGTGGAGAGGGAGCTGAGAAAGATACAAATTCTCTGTTGCATGCTGAAGCAGGTTATTTGCTGGCTAGATGTTCTGTTAGTAAAGCTCTTATCAGCCAGATTGACAATACTTTTGTTCTTTGTACAGCCTGATTTATTTAATCCTCACTATGCTACTCTTTGAAATAGAGAAATTTTTATAAACACTTTGGAATGGTGTAGACTATAGAAAGGTCTATACTCATGTAATTTCCTGAAACTGAAGCTGCCACAGGGTCTCCAACCAGTGGGACATGCCCCAGAACAGCTCTAGGGGTGGACATTATGTAGCACCTTTATAACATGCCCAAACTGCTTCAACTGGCTCCTCTCAATCTGGAGGATCGGTGACTCTACTCTGAGGCTCTCCTGAATCATTGAGCTTCCCACCCTATTATGGAGCGTCAGCCCAGCCACCCTGTGAAGAAGCCTCATTTCTGCCTCTTCTATTCTGGATCTCATTACCAACAGCTCATGACCGTAAGTAAAGACAGGGATGAAGACTGACCGATAAACCAAGTGTGCAGTCTTTAGATAAACCAGTGCCTGCAGAACAGCTGTCTTCTCCACTCCAATACACTTTTTGAATTCACTTTTCTTTTTTCCATCACTCATGAACAAGATACCAAGATACTTAAACTCCTCCACTAAGGGTAGTTGCCCTCCACCTCACCTGGAGAGAGCAATTCGCTCTTTTCTAAGAAAGAAGCATAACTTCAGACTTGGAGGTACTGATCCTCATCCCTGCTGTGCAACACTTAAGCACATGCTGAACGTCACAATCAGATGAGGCAAAGAGGACGTCACCATCTACAAAATGAAACGATGCTACCCCTAGCCTCCTCAGTTGGACACCTACGCCTTAATTACCTGTCCATGAAAACCACAAATGGCATACCTGGTCTGTATGTGTTTTGTAGATTTGGAAAAAAGCTTTTGACCACGTCCCTCAGCATGTGTTGCAGGAGGTGCTACAGGAGTAGGGGGCATCAGGGCCACTCTTCTGTGCTATGCGCTCCCTACATGAACACAGTGAAAGTTGTGGCCAAACACTTGTCGTTAAGTCAAATTTGTTCACTGTGGGTGTCAGACTTGGTCAAGTCTGTGCCTTGTTGCCACTCCTATGGAAAGGTACTATTTAAAATAAAGATTTTTTTTTTTCACTTTTCTAATAAAACCTGTTTTTTTGCATTCTTGTGATATTTATGCTCAGAACTCTTGGTGGCATTGATTTGAGTGAGTTAGTGAGTGAATGGTATGTGTGTACATGCTTTGTGATGAAGGGACATCCTATCCAAGGTTGGCTCCTACTTTGCTTGGATAAACTCTGGGTCCCAGTAACTGTGTATGGGAGTGACAGATTTCAAAAAAATGTATAAATGAATAGATGAATTCTCAATAATGCCTATAGATGGTGCCTTGACAATTCACACAATGTTTACTATTGACTTGAGAGGCAAATTGTGGAGCAAGTAGAGCAACATATGGTAAATAATACAACATAGAAATGATTTATGATGGACATCAGCTGCTATCAGAGTCTAACCACAATATGCTTAGGAACCCCTATTTCATAGTACAAAGCAGGTGGATCCAAATATGTTTTGGTGGGATAAGGCTCACAAGGAAGGAGCATTTCAAAATACTCCTCGGAGTGTCACTGTGTGCACAGCACCACCTCCTGGTTGTTTTCCACATTGCACTTAGTGCTACAAGGTAACTTCTCATTTGGTTGACATCTGCCTGGGGAACTCTGGAAGGTTCTTATTGCCAGAGGGCTTGTCTGGGGCTTTCTGAGCTTTGAGTGGATGACATGCATTATTCTGAGTTTTCTCCGAGAGGCACTTTTTATGTGTTCATCTGTCTCCTATTATACCAGCCTTTTATATGTTTTACTCGGCTGTAACATGGAATTAGATCTCTTTCCCCTGGAGTCCTGTTTCCATTCCTCTGTAAATTAACGATGAAAAATAAAAAGGCTTTTCGCTTCGGTGAAACATTCCCTGACAGCTTTTATAGTCTGTATCACAGACCAATCTGGCTGCACGGCTTCCTGCCGTCTGTGGTGTATGGAAGTGCTGCGCACTCTCCCTACATAGGCTTGTCTGAATATGGCCTGGGTGCTTTCTGCACATCTGTAACCTTAAAGACTTAAATTATAATGTATCTGCCTCAGTGCAGTTGGTCTGTTTGGGGAGGCAGAGCTCTGACTAGTGCCAGCAACCACAAGGCTGGATACGCCTCAACCTAAATGGAAGGCTAGTGTTGATTCACAGAAATGAGTTCAGTGGGGGTTTTTTTTTTAAGTGCTTGACAGCTTAAGTGAGAAGAATGATGCTGAAAACAAGCTGGCCAGGGCTTGAAGGGTCCAATATACTGTATGATCAACGAGTTAGTAAGTCAATAAAGGACAGAAGCACTTGGAGAGATCAGTTTGGGCAGTACATGCTGCTCACTGTCATTGAGGAGTGATCAGTATAAACAGAGCTCAACTGAGAGCAGTCACTTCAACAGGAGCTCAGTCTGGAAGTGGAGGACAAAGTAAATGGAATGGTCAGTCACTGGAATCATGGGGATTGCTATGATCTACCCTGTCAAGCCAAGTGAAATTCTCTCTTCCCTATTTTTAATGCCACTCAGCTCAAAATAAATCTACCCATTTGGCCAAACAAACAATAAGTAAAATAAAAAGCATGAGCTGTGCAACTTGTCTAAGATGGGCTGAAATCTATGTAACCAACATAGACATCAGCATTATGTTTGCAGTGCACCATGCAATGCATATGTCTCTGTTATATGCCATTTGGTATGGGATTCATAAAAGTAGTGTTAATGTTTGTTGTGCACCATCTGTTGGAATAACAGAGACATATGGGATTCATAAAAGTAGTGTTAATGTTTGTTGTGCACCATCTGTTGGAATAACAGAGACATACTAACCAGACAGACACAAAGACATTTTTCCTTTTATTAAGGTGGATGATTGGCATGCCAGTAACAAATCCAGACAGACCCTGGCAAGGGGATGTGGATTCGTTTTACTCAGGGAACTCAAGGGGTCTGCGTATATGGAAAGCAGAGAGTGAAGCAGATTGGTGCCAGAAAACATCAATCTTACATATCATCTTCTATACTGACCTATATACATTAGCTCCTTTCACATATACCATTTATACAGTACTTTTCATATCTATAAGTAAAACTGCAAGCTATTTGGATGTCTGTTCGGTAATCACACAAAAATGGCTGAACTAATTTCCACAACATTTTGTAGGTGCCTTACCATTGGTCCAACTTGAAACATAGGCTATATGGCATATTGAGAAGCGGGGTTATAACGGGACAGGGGCAACTCAAAATCTAGCAATTCCCATGAGGCAGCAGGAGGGCCCTGAGGCTTATAGGAGGACACCTTTATAATGCACTGCAGTGTTTTGTATCAGCCAACGTGGAATGTCATCTAAGACAACAAATCCATACACTGTTTTCTTCTGAACTCATCTGGATAACAATTTCATTGTCTTGCTGGATTATAGCTTTTGTCTCTAAGAGTACATCTTTCAGTTTCATTGTGGGTTGTGTTGAATTTCAAAAAGACCATTTTCCTTGTTTATTTATACCCAAGCAACATCAGGTACTTTAGCTAGTCCATTTATATAACCTGGGCAGTAGGACACAGGATCTGTTTCTCTATTGTGCATATCTATTATTTAGAACCCATCCATCCATCCATTATCCAACTCGCTGAATCCGAACACAGGGTCACGGGGGTCTGCTGGAGCCAATCCCAGCCAACACAGGGCACAAGGCAGGAACCAATCCCGGGCAGGGTGCCAACCCACCGCAGATTATTTAGAACCTTTCACATCTATTATATAGTGCCTTTCACATCTATCTGTCCATCTATTTATCACAGTTATCTGATATTTTTAAAATCAAATGCCACCTAAACAGTACAAAACAGCATTAACTGACTTGCAGGCTCCACACTTGGAAATTCACCTTTCTTCAACCTTGACAGGTCCCTAAATTATTCAACCATTGCCAGTTTGTAATTCCACCATATGCCAAAAAGTGTTACAGCCTACAGTGCCAATAAAAATATTCACCCTTTGGACGTTTTCACATTTTGTTATACAACATTAAATCATAGTGGGTTTAATTTGGTGTTTTTGACACTGATCAACAGAAAACAACTCTTTAATGTCAAAGTAAGACAGACCTCTGCAAAGTCTAAATTTGTTACAAATATGAAACACAAAATCAATGATGCATAAGTACTGACTGCTTCAGGTTAGTATTTAGTAGATGTCAGCCATGACAGCCTTGAGTCTGTGCGCGCTCAGGTCTCTCTCTCTCAGCTCGATCGGCTTTGTACATCTGAACACTGACATTTTTTCATTCTTCTTCTTTCTAAAACTGCTCAAGCTCTGTCAGAATGCATGTTGATGGTGAGTGAATGGCCTTTTACAAGTCCAGCCAAAAATTCTCAATTGGACTGAGATCTGGACTCCGATGCGTTAACGTTGTTGTTTTCAGGGCATTCCTGTGTAGCTTTGGCTTTATACTTCAGGCTGCTATCTTAATGAGAACCAGTAGTACATACAGAAAGCAACTGTCAAACGAATGATTTATGACCTTTAAGCCCCGCCCCTTTTGATTGATGACTTTAAACCCCGCCCCAACTTTGATTGATGACTTTAGGCCCCGCCCCAAATATGATTTATGAAAATATAAAAATTAAAAAAAAAAAAAATAAAAAAAATATGAAAATATGAAAATATAAAAAATATAATTTATGAAAATATAAAAATATGAAAATTTATGAAACTATAAAAATATGAACTATACCCCGCCCATGCGGGGGTTGGACCACCGTCATAATTGATCATCTCTAAACCACACCTTTTAGGGTGGGTCTTTCGTAAATCGGACACCTATCACGCCCCATTAACAATACTCACGCCCCTGAGGTACGCCTTTATCTCTCAATCCGCCTATAGGGTTAGGGGTGAGGCGTGTCTCTCACCACCGACTGTGGGAGGAGCCGAAAGAGTTGTTGTATAAAATTCTAGACATTCAGTGAAAACGCCACGACACACAAAAGCAAACAGAATGGACGGTCTTGTGAACGCTCCTAAGAAAGCAAACAGGGTGTCCAGAAGAACGTTACGGGAGTTACGGGAACCACGCTTCAGCTCAGTCTGGTACGACTCTAACTGTGCTTTGTGCCGGGTAGAGTTGAAAAGAAATGCTGATGGACAGCTCACGATCGCTGTTTCCAAGAAGGAGCCTATCCTTCCCGAATATAACGAGGCCAGTCACGAAGAGGAGGAAGATAAAGAAAATGTGCTAAAGGAGCGAGTGACTGAAATTAATTTTTCTATAAAAGACTGGACTTTTTTTAAAGCTCTTATGCCAAATATTGATGAAGCTATTTACCAAGGGAAACTGTCTGACCAGATGAAAAGAATTAAAAGAAAATTGGAGGAGGAGTTTAGCATGTTGAATAATTCATGCTCGGAGGAGGAGGAAAACTGGGAGGCAACCACCCCTAAGTGAGTGGGGATAAATACAGAGATCTTTTCCCCCCAGTCTACATTAACCTAAAAACCTATCGAGATGTCTTCAAATACTTACCCTACTGAAGCTGGTGCTAGCTGGTCCGGTCGTCTCCCTGTTCTCTCGGCCTCTGAGGTGGCAGAAGTCCTCGACATTCTGATGCGCTCCGAAGAACCAAGCTCCGGAGGTATGGAACATACGTCCGCCGCTGACTACCTTTTTTGGCCGGCCAACCTTCAAGCCAACACTGCCTACTCTACTCCCGACGAGATGATCGACACTAACCTACAGCCCTGCTACTCGGCTGCTGACCAGATGCTGACAGACGACGATGTGTTTTGGTCGGGTGACAACCAACACCCCGCCGGCTACGCTCCTGATCAGACCTGTTGGTCTATGGAACAGACGGCGCTCTGCGACGGCCTGTTTTGGCCCGACGACATCGTACCTAACTCCGGGTACTCTGTCCCTAACAACTCTCCTTCAGACCCACCGTCTTGGCCGGATCTTCTGATGCCCTCAAACGACCAGATCTATTGGCCTGAACCTCAGTTACCCGCCCCTGATGATATGTATTGGCTGGACTGTCTCCTGGAGAACCGTACAGTACCTGACCATTTTGTCCCTGCTGAGGATGCTCGGAGGAGCCTAACGGGAGCTGAGGAGATAGCCGTACAGGCCATGCGGCAAGAAGAGGCCATGGACAACCTGGTAGATGCTCTGTCCGCATGGAAGCCATCGTCCCGGCATGCTGATTGTGAGAGTATGGACATTGAGCAAACTGACGGGCCCCTGGGTCAAACACTTCGAAAGACTCTGAAACTGGTGAAGAGTTTGATTGCGGCTCTGCTGGACATAATAGTCGATCGGGACCTAAAAAGCACCTGTCATGGCTGTTTCATAGATCACCCCAGCCAGACGCAGCATACGTGTCTGTTTGAGCCTGACTCTGTTTATCGGGTTGGCCGCTTTCAAGAGGTTCTGACTGTTTTCCGCAAACCATGGCTCAGGAGCCTGGTCATAAAGACTCTGGGTTGCTTCAACATCTTTCCGCCTTTTCACAAGGTTCATTCATTTGTGCAAAATGCCGTCGATGAACTGGAAAAAGAACATTCTATTAGCGAAGCCATTGTACAAGCCTTTCACAACATGGACGATCCCTCTTACTCGAAAATACGTGAAATAGCCGATGCCTTTTCTAAAAGACATTTTTCTGAACCGACCGATGCACCTTTGGGGTTTTACGGGGAGTATGACTTAGAAAAATCAGACGAAGTGTCTGCACTCAATGTTCCTGTTCTATGAAATGTTTTAATCATGTTTTTTTTAATACTGCCGTTTTGAAATTTTAATAATGTTTTCAAATTTTAATAATGTTTTGAAATTTAAACAATGTTGTTTTGAAAATTAACAATAAAGACTCATTTGATTTTTAAACCATTGACATTTTTCTTTCACCGTCGACGATGGAGGGTTACTTGAAAAAAGTTTATTATAACCCGGCAAATCCTGGTAGCTTTGGGGGAAAAGACTCTTTGAAAAGAGCTCTTGAGGTTTCGGGTCAGAAAAGTAATGACCAACAGGTGTCGGATTGGTTATCCGGTCAATATGCTTATACAATTCACAAACCCGCTAGAAGGCATTTTAGGAGAAATAAGGTTTATGTATCCGATATAGACACGCAATGGCAGCTGGATTTAGCGGACATGACAAATGTGTCCGAGCATAATCTGGGGTATAAATATTTGTTAACATGTATCGATGTACTTTCTAAGTACGCGTGGGTACGCCCCCTGAAGAACAAAACGGGTAAGGAAGTGACAAGAGCCTTCCAAGACATTCTGAGTGCCGGTCGAACTCCAAAGAAGCTCCAGACCGATAAGGGTAAAGAGTTTTTTCAACCGAGATTTTCAAAAACTGTTAAAGAAGATAGGAATAAAACATTTCACCACAGGAAACGAATTAAAGGCCTCTGTGGTTGAGAGATTTAACCGCACACTAAAATCTAAAATGTGGAAATATTTCAGCGCTTATAACACGAGAGCCTACATCGATAAATTGCCGGATCTAGTATACTCTTACAACAAAAGTTATCATCGAAGCATAAAAAATGGCTCCTTCCGATGTTAACGCGTTAAATTCCTGGAAAGTTTTCAAAAACTTATACGGCGTAGCCAGCCCCCCGGGTCCGCCGCTGTTTAAGTTCAAAGTAGGAGACACAGTTAGGGTGTCTAAAACCAGACATCCTTTTGAGAAAGGTTATGAGCAATCATTTTCAGATGAAATCTTTACCGTATCTGAACTTGTACCTAGGGAACCGGCAGTGTACAAACTGAAAGACTACGATGGTGAAGAGATTGTAGGATCCTTTTACGACCCTGAATTACAGAAAATTAAATTCGGATCCACAGACGTTTACAGGATTGAAAAAATACTGGCTAGGAAAGTTAAGAATAAAAAACGACTCATTTTAGTCAAATGGCTTGGCTGGCCAGAAAAATTTAACAGCTGGATACCGGAGAGCCAAGCCCAAGATGTTCAATAAAATCCAGAACGCTCCTAATCGACTCTTCATTCTCTAGCGATATACCATGGAGCGCAAAAGTTTTTTTGTGACTCTACCGAGCAACGCGTCCTCAGACATTTTCCCTAACAACACAATATCCAATTTCACGACGAAGCTTGCTAAACCCATAGAATTAGAAGGTTCTTGGGAAGTCGGTCTAGCCGAAATTCAGTACCCACATACGTGGAATACCATAGACAAACCGGATAACGAATTCTACGTTTCAGCTCCGGGGGTAAAAAAAACATTACTACATTCCATGCGGATATTACGAAGGTATTCACGACCTACTGTCTTTTATGAATTCGACAACCTTAAACCTGCCCACTTTGACAGATGTTGCAGCTGGATTTGTCCCTTCCGAGAGCTCTGCGAAATTCAGTTATAATGCTGTGGAAAGAAGAGTCTACGTGGTACCGGGTGAAAAGGATGAAACTATACACTTGAAAGGACAGCTGGGTCGAATATTAGGAGCGCATCCTGATCAGACTCGGGGTTTAACTTATAAGGCACCTTTCCCCGCCGACATCAGGGCCGGCTTTTACACTTTGTACGTGTACGGGGATATGGTATCTCATCAGAGAGTCGGAGACAGCTACGTACCCCTTTTGAGGTGTGTTCATATAGAGGATCAGGCTAATAAAATTACAACCATCACATATGACAAACCGCATTATGCCCTAGTCAGCAAGAATCATTTTGACACAGTGACTATTGAAATAAAGACGGACCAGAACAAAAACGTGCCATTTCAGTTTGGTAAGGTGATAGTGAAGTTGCATTTCAGACCCGTCAGGCATTGTATGCACGACTGAAACAATGAGGACTTACCAGGACCCAACACCTTACATCCAATATTATCAGACCCAAGCGGGTAATGGCTTACCGGGATTCTCTGGATCCCCTGTAATGTATGGTGGGGGGATTGGAGGTATATTTCGAGGATTGTTTAGAAGAGCTTTACCTCTCCTTAAAAAAGGCTTTGACATCGCAAAACCACATATCAAATCCGCGGCTAAAAATATTGTAAAAGATGTGATCACAGGTGCTATATCCAGTGCTGCGGGTGGAGTCCTAGAAAAGCAGGAGGGAGCGGGCTTGATGGTCATGAGAAAGACAAAACGCAAGAGACCACCGGGGTTGCGTCAGGCCCCGCCAGCTAAAAAGGCCGGGCGCACTATTTTTACAGCATTATCTAAACGTCGTCAGAAGAGGAACAAGACTAAAGCAAGCAAAAAGAAGAGGAGAGACATTTTTTAAGAGAAGATGGCTTTCGTACACAGAATGTCCGAAGAGTGTGTCAAATCTGAACTGGATCTGTTTACGGTGCCTTTTACTCAAACGAGTGTAGATAAAAGTATATACGTTGAAGTACCACCACTCTCAGCCCTCTCTGAAGTAGCTCCGCTAGAATTTCTCATAGCCGGAAATGGGGAAGATTACCTGGACTTGAATAACACTCTTCTACACCTAAGGGGAAAGATAGTGAACGCTGACGGGACTAACATACCTGCCGGGGCAAAGGTCGGATTTGTCAACTACCCTATAGCCAGTTTGTTTTCTCAAGTTGATGTCACCCTGGGGGACCGCCTAATATCACAGAGTTCAAATTGTTATCCTTACCGAGCGGTCTTAGAAGGTCTGCTAAATTACAGCCAAGAGACTCTTCATTCTCAGTTTGCTACAGGACTTTTTTACAAAGATACACTTAACAAATTGGAAGAGACAGACCCCGCCGGAGAAAACAGCGGTTTTAATAACAGAAGTGCCTATACAGCCGGTAGCAGGACTGTCGAACTTCTGGGGCACATACATACAGATCTCTTTTTCCAGGAAAAACTACTATTGAACGGCCTAGACGTGAAGATTAAAATGGTTCGGAACAAAGATGAATTCTGCTTAATGTCCGGTGATGCCGAACGTTACAAAGTAATCATAACATCAGCCTCCCTGTTTGTAAAAAAAGTAAAAGTTTCACCGGCCGTGAAATTAGGACACGCTCATGCCCTTACATCAGCCAATGCTAAATACCCTGTGGAAAGGGTGAATATGAAAGTATTCAGTATGCCCGCGGGAATCCGAGTATGCAATCAAGAAAACCTGTTTCTGGGGCAACTACCAAAGTATGTGGTGATTGGCATGGTGGATAATGAGGCCTTTTCGGGGTCTTATACGCGTAACCCGTTCAATTTCAAACACAACGATGTAGAGTTCCTGGCTCTGTACATGGACGGTGAACAGATTCCCGCCAAACCTTTTCAACCAGACTTTGTAAGCGGCAACAGTGCCAGAGAATATTATAATCTGGTATTGGCCACTGGTAAGCATTTGAAGGATCAAGCTCTGTCTATCAGCCGTTCAGAGTTCTCGCAAGGATATACTCTTTTCGCTTTTGATCTAACCCCCGATCAAGAATGCGGTGATCATTTTTCATTAGTTAAAACTGGAAACATGAGATTTGAATTACGCTTCCGCGTCCCTCTCCCTAGGACCGTCAATCTAATAGTATATGCGGTCTTTGACAACATCATCGAAATCAACCAGAGACGTAATGTTCTGTATGACTACTAATAAGCACCATGAATACAAAACAATTAACACAACTACTGTCCCAAGACCCCTACACCAAAAGATATTTCCGCGGTGTGCTGGCGTGTGATCAACTACCGGAAAAAAATAACGTCTTGCCGGCCATGTTTGTAGTGAATACTCACCGTCAAACCCAACCCGGAGAACACTGGCTGGGAATTTACCTCACAGAAGACGGAAATGGGGAGTTTTTTGATTCCTATGGAAATCCTCCGGACTTTATTTACTTCCCGAACGACATTTACCGTTTCTTAAGCAAAAATTGTAAACAAATCATTTACAATAACCGACAGTTTCAAAGTTGGTTCTCGGACAAATGCGGTCAACACTGCCTCTTCTATCTGCATCAGAGAGGAAAAGGTCTCCCGTACACATCTGTAATAAAAAAGTATTCGGAGGACGTGAACAGTAATGACTCTATGGTCTCTAAATTTGTTCGTTCCTGGCTTCCTTCGCCGGGACTCTGTTTTTATCAGTACCCATGCGTGCAAAGATCAGAGACCTGTAAATATTTCAATAGACGGTTAAAGGATGACGACACTCTGTAATGAGATAAAATTGTATTTAATAAACAAATCATTTTACAAATTAATAAGCGATCCATTCCAGTCTTTTTTTTCTCGGTTTCAGTCGGTAGGGGGGTAACTTCTGTATGATGAGCAGGGAGGGGGGCGGCGGGTGGCTTAAAACTTTCAAGGAGTTCTCTTGTTTCATCATTAGGTACGACAGAAAATGGAATGTTCAAACCAGCCATGGCGTTTACAAATTCCTTCCACCCCCGCGGTCTCCTATGTTCAGGTATTGTATGAGAAGCGGTCAGATTACGGACCAAATCCACCATGTTGGATCCGACCAAAGGTTTACCCTCTAACAATAGCTCTCCACGATTATTCCAAAACGCGTGATGGGGATTGACGGACATTTTATGTAAAACAAATTCAACATTTTTCTTTGCTTTTACAGGCGCGCTTCTCAAAACCTCTTGCCAAACCTTGTCCTCAGACACCATGACTGCTCCAGGGCCCCCCTCGCCATTTTCTTCTTTTGGTAATACGAGCGCCAGACTGCTAGTTTCTTTATCGGCCTTTTTAACTAGAGTCAGATATCTCTGCAAGATAGAAGTGTAAAGCTTCACCTTCTCGTCAGCCCCTATATCACAGCGTTGCAGGATGTTTCTCATTTCTTTGTCCAGTTCAGTTTCTGTGGCACTCAAAAGGTCGTTCGGGTTAGCGCTCTTTTGCTGAAAAAGAGACATCTGTTGCTGCGGGACCAAATACATTTTTTGAGCGTATTCCATGTTTATGCTCTAGAAGCTAATAAACTGGATATGAATGGCACGGCGACGCTTAAAAGAGCACCCAAAAAGCCTCCTTTCTGGTTCAGAATAGCTTTCTTCTTTTTTAAGGTTAGTTTTCTGTCACTTATTTTTCTGACAGATGTTTTATGCTTCTTGATTAGCTTAAACTGTTTGGGCGAAAGAGGTATATTACCTTTTAAAGTATTACAGGCTATTTCGGACAAAGCATTAATTAAATCGTCAGAAGAGGCGTTTATAAGAATTTTACGGCGGCGACAAGAGCAACGGAGTAAGGCCTTGAGAGGCTGTAGGTTTCTGCTTATTCTGGCCGACATGCTGACAGAATATGTAACGGGGACTCAGAACAGCTTCTTTTATCTTTTAACGGTGTACACGACCGGCCAATCGGGCGGAAACAGACCTGTTCTTAAACGCAGTTCGTCTGGGGTCTGTGCCTTTAAATCCACTAAGAGATAGCCGTACGGTAGTTTTGTAGCATCTTCGAAAGCTTCCAAAAAGAACTTAACACGCCTCGGATACATTTGGCGGGCCAAGGTAGTAATCTGCAATTTGTCCCTGGGGTTTTTAAAAAGAGTAATGTAATTGGCGTTAAGATTAATCGTTCGGCTTTTCTTTCCTTGAAAGAATAAATTTTGAACCAAGTAAATGATAGACAGATTCCGATGATGAGTATATTTTGTGAAAGCCTTTTCTATTTCCTGGCTTTCGCTAGCCGATTCCATCAGATCATCTATAATGACCAAATTTATTTTCTCAGGAGGGAGAAGTTCGTCGTCGCATAAAGACTTTGGGAGTCCCTCAATAAATTTTAATTGCTGAAATTTAGCCGATAGCTCGTCGTACATTTTCTGCCAGCAACTATAAAACCAAATTATATTTTGAAAAGGATGAGACACGACATGGTTCGAATGTTCCAATAATTTTTTCACATAATAGGATTTACCGGAACAAGAGGGCCCCGAGATAATTTTAGCGAAGGGGTGTTGAAGGCGTGCGTCAAAATCTCTTTTAGTAGCCATAAGGTCTTGTGTTGTAATCTTTTAAGAGAACCCTCTTGTTATACACCACTCTGAATTTCTTCCTGAGTGGTCGGTTTTCTAAAGTGAAACGTTTTTTATTTCGATGGATCCGCTTACCGTGAACCAGTAACTCTTGAGGAGGGGCTTCATGAGACGTCACAAAATTCTGAACTAGATTGGTTAGTGACTCGAGGTTTATAATTTTACCGGTTTCGTGATTGATGGTTATACCTTTTACCTTCATACATGTTTTGCCTTGTGCCGTTTTATAACCGTACGTCTTTGGACCGCCTGAAGCAAATTCAGTAATATAATCACCAGGATTTAACTCACTGGTGAGCTCTCCTAAATAGTCACCCAGAGGAGGATTGTACTGACCAGGCTGAGAAGTAAAAATGACCGAGTCGGTGTCGTGGTACAATACCCTTTCTCCCAGACTGTCCAGTAAATCGTACAACTCTAACCGTGCATAGGCCGTGGTGAAAGCAGCAATGACAACATTAACGCTACCAGGTAGGGTATACTTTTCATCGGTGTACTTCCACTGTATTTGAGCAATCTCATCGCCGATAAATTCAAAATAAGAAACATTATACTGTTTGGAGAAAATATATTGCAAGAATTCCTCACCGTCCTTGACTAAGCTAGTAGTGAGATGGAGAGGTTTTTGCCCAAATTTACCCCAAAGAGAATTTAAAAACAACTTTGAAATTTGTCTCTTAGCCGGATTTACGGCGATGTTATCGCGGTCCAATTGCACACCTTCCTTGTGATAATAATCTAAAATATAACGGTCTCGGGAAGCCTCATCCGTACACCAAGCAGGGTAGCCCGAGGCCTCCTGCTTGCCTTTTAGATGAAGTTTGATATAGTCTGAGAATAACTCAGAAGTATGTTCGGGGTAATGCCAAATCTCGTATACTTTTGAAACTTTATACCCTTTGTCAACGGCCTTTGCTATTTCCACATTTTAGATTTTAGTGTGCGGTTAAATCTCTCAACCACAGAGGCCTTTAATTCGTTTCCTGTGGTGAAATGTTTTATTCCTATCTTCTTTAACAGTTTTTGAAAATCTCGGTTGAAAAACTCTTTACCCTTATCGGTCTGGAGCTTCTTTGGAGTTCGACCGGCACTCAGAATGTCTTGGAAGGCTCTTGTCACTTCCTTACCCGTTTTGTTCTTCAGGGGGCGTACCCACGCGTACTTAGAAAGTACATCGATACATGTTAACAAATATTTATACCCCAGATTATGCTCGGACACATTTGTCATGTCCGCTAAATCCAGCTGCCATTGCGTGTCTATATCGGATACATAAACCTTATTTCTCCTAAAATGCCTTCTAGCGGGTTTGTGAATTGTATAAGCATATTGACCGGATAACCAATCCGACACCTGTTGGTCATTACTTTTCTGACCCGAAACCTCAAGAGCTCTTTTCAAAGAGTCTTTTCCCCCAAAGCTACCAGGATTTGCCGGGTTATAATAAACTTTTTTCAAGTAACCCTCCATCGTCGACGGTGAAAGAAAAATGTCAATGGTTTAAAAATCAAATGAGTCTTTATTGTTAATTTTCAAAACAACATTGTTTAAATTTCAAAACATTATTAAAATTTGAAAACATTATTAAAATTTCAAAACGGCAGTATTAAAAAAAAACATGATTAAAAACATTTCATAGAACAGGAACATTGAGTGCAGACACTTCGTCTGATTTTTCTAAGTCATACTCCCCGTAAAACCCCAAAGGTGCATCGGTCGGTTCAGAAAAATGTCTTTTAGAAAAGGCATCGGCTATTTCACGTATTTTCGAGTAAGAGGGATCGTCCATGTTGTGAAAGGCTTGTACAATGGCTTCGCTAATAGAATGTTCTTTTTCCAGTTCATCGACGGCATTTTGCACAAATGAATGAACCTTGTGAAAAGGCGGAAAGATGTTGAAGCAACCCAGAGTCTTTATGACCAGGCTCCTGAGCCATGGTTTGCGGAAAACAGTCAGAACCTCTTGAAAGCGGCCAACCCGATAAACAGAGTCAGGCTCAAACAGACACGTATGCTGCGTCTGGCTGGGGTGATCTATGAAACAGCCATGACAGGTGCTTTTTAGGTCCCGATCGACTATTATGTCCAGCAGAGCCGCAATCAAACTCTTCACCAGTTTCAGAGTCTTTCGAAGTGTTTGACCCAGGGGCCCGTCAGTTTGCTCAATGTCCATACTCTCACAATCAGCATGCCGGGACGATGGCTTCCATGCGGACAGAGCATCTACCAGGTTGTCCATGGCCTCTTCTTGCCGCATGGCCTGTACGGCTATCTCCTCAGCTCCCGTTAGGCTCCTCCGAGCATCCTCAGCAGGGACAAAATGGTCAGGTACTGTACGGTTCTCCAGGAGACAGTCCAGCCAATACATATCATCAGGGGCGGGTAACTGAGGTTCAGGCCAATAGATCTGGTCGTTTGAGGGCATCAGAAGATCCGGCCAAGACGGTGGGTCTGAAGGAGAGTTGTTAGGGACAGAGTACCCGGAGTTAGGTACGATGTCGTCGGGCCAAAACAGGCCGTCGCAGAGCGCCGTCTGTTCCATAGACCAACAGGTCTGATCAGGAGCGTAGCCGGCGGGGTGTTGGTTGTCACCCGACCAAAACACATCGTCGTCTGTCAGCATCTGGTCAGCAGCCGAGTAGCAGGGCTGTAGGTTAGTGTCGATCATCTCGTCGGGAGTAGAGTAGGCAGTGTTGGCTTGAAGGTTGGCCGGCCAAAAAAGGTAGTCAGCGGCGGACGTATGTTCCATACCTCCGGAGCTTGGTTCTTCGGAGCGCATCAGAATGTCGAGGACTTCTGCCACCTCAGAGGCCGAGAGAACAGGGAGACGACCGGACCAGCTAGCACCAGCTTCAGTAGGGTAAGTATTTGAAGACATCTCGATAGGTTTTTAGGTTAATGTAGACTGGGGGGAAAAGATCTCTGTATTTATCCCCACTCACTTAGGGGTGGTTGCCTCCCAGTTTTCCTCCTCCTCCGAGCATGAATTATTCAACATGCTAAACTCCTCCTCCAATTTTCTTTTAATTCTTTTCATCTGGTCAGACAGTTTCCCTTGGTAAATAGCTTCATCAATATTTGGCATAAGAGCTTTAAAAAAAGTCCAGTCTTTTATAGAAAAATTAATTTCAGTCACTCGCTCCTTTAGCACATTTTCTTTATCTTCCTCCTCTTCGTGACTGGCCTCGTTATATTCGGGAAGGATAGGCTCCTTCTTGGAAACAGCGATCGTGAGCTGTCCATCAGCATTTCTTTTCAACTCTACCCGGCACAAAGCACAGTTAGAGTCGTACCAGACTGAGCTGAAGCGTGGTTCCCGTAACTCCCGTAACGTTCTTCTGGACACCCTGTTTGCTTTCTTAGGAGCGTTCACAAGACCGTCCATTCTGTTTGCTTTTGTGTGTCGTGGCGTTTTCACTGAATGTCTAGAATTTTATACAACAACTCTTTCGGCTCCTCCCACAGTCGGTGGTGAGAGACACGCCTCACCCCTAACCCTATAGGCGGATTGAGAGATAAAGGCGTACCTCAGGGGCGTGAGTATTGTTAATGGGGCGTGATAGGTGTCCGATTTACGAAAGACCCACCCTAAAAGGTGTGGTTTAGAGATGATCAATTATGACGGTGGTCCAACCCCCGCATGGGCGGGGTATAGTTCATATTTTTATAGTTTCATAAATTTTCATATTTTTATATTTTCATAAATTATATTTTTTATATTTTCATATTTTCATATTTTATATTTTCATATTTTCATATTTGGGGGCGGGGCTTAAAGGTCATAAATCAATCTAACACCTCCTTTGACAGTTGCTTTCTGTATGTACTACTGAACCAAATTTTCTCCTAAGGCACAGGTTTCTTGAAGACCGAATCTGGTTTTCCTCTAGGACTTTCCTGCATTATTTTTCCCTGCACAAACCATTCCAGGACTTGCCACAGAGAATCATCCCCACAGCATGATGCTTTACCACCATGCTTTACAGTGGGGATGTTTTTGAAAATGTGCAGTGTAACAGGGTGTTTAGTCTGATAACCAAATAACTCGACTTTGGCCTCATCACACCATAAAAACATCTTCCAGCTGACTTCAGAGCATCCCATGTGCCTTCTGGCAAACTCTAGCCACAATGTCATGTGTGTCTTGTCTCTTTACCACCTTCACATAAAGCTGCAACTGGTGAAGCACCCAGGCAACAATAGTCTGCAACATCTTTAGGGGTCTCTTGATGGCCTCCTTCACTATTTTTGTCTTCTTGAACAATCACTCAGTTTCTCTTTACAGCTTGTTCTGAGCCCATTTACAGCTCTACCATACTTTTTTCATTTCTTCATGTCTGATTTAACTGGGATATTCGGTGACTTGGATATTTTCTTGTCTCCATCCCCTGACTTATTCTTTTTGCTCACCTTTTCAAGTCATTACCCGGAGTGTTCTTTTTGTTTTCATTGTGTAGGTTAGGCTGTCATACTGACTCACCAAAAGCTGGACCTT
This sequence comes from Erpetoichthys calabaricus, assembly GCF_900747795.2. NCBI lineage: Eukaryota > Metazoa > Chordata > Cladistia > Polypteriformes > Polypteridae > Erpetoichthys > Erpetoichthys calabaricus. The sequence goes on from NC_041401.2 coordinate 177,730,768, forward strand.
CTGGGTACAGGGGCGTTTATATTGCAATTATCTGCAACCCAAGGCAGGTGCTCTCCACTGAGCGAATTTTGTGACTTTTAAAACCATTGGGCTGCTCCAGTGATGATTTACAGGGGTCATATTAAAAGGAGGTGATTGATTATTTTGTGTTTTTTAGTTGTAATTAATTTAGACAGAGTTGCAGAGGTCTTTTTTACTTTGGCATTAAAGAGTCTTTTTCTGTTCATTGTCAGAATGATTCAATGCTGTATAACAATAACACGTGAAAACATCCGGTGTTTGTTACTTTTTATAGTGTAAGTGCCAAACAGGATGGATTGGCATCCAGACCAGGAGAGGGGAAGGTTCCTTACCTAGACGGATAGGCATCCCAGCCAAGAGAGAGAAAGGTGCCATACTCGAACAAGACTCCCCAGATGAACGGACAGATATCCCAGAAGAAAGAGAGGAAGATTCCTTACCCGGATGGGAAGCCCCAGGCAGATGGACAGATGTCCCGGCCAGGTATATTTGGAATACCTTCCCTGACCAGGATAAAAGATAAGGGCAGGGAAGGACTGTCGCTGAAGGCTGTTAATTCCCCCAGGATGCTAGATGGCAGCAGCCCTGTATATCGGTGCCCAGTTGGAAACCAGTACAGCATGCTGGGAAATGTAGTCCGGTAACACAGCCCTTCTGGGGTCTGTGGGTGCTGCAAGAGGACTTATTGGAAACTTATGTATGACACGGAAGTACTTCAAATGGACAAAAGCCCTGGCATTGGAGGTACTCCAGGGTCCTCAATAGAAGGGACCGCATTACTTTGTCAACATGAGTTGAAGCTGGGAGGCAGGAAGGCAAAACTCGACTGGAGGAGAGCAGTGTGGTAGAGGGAGGAGAGGAGAGCAGTAGAAAGAGAAGAACAAATGACGTGTTTTGTGCTTGTGTTTACAAGGTCTGTAATAAAACATCTTTTATTTGAACCCGGGACTATCTTGTGCGCTCATGTTTTGGGTTTGAGGCTCACTGGCACCCACTAGACTTCACAATAGGCAAATCCTTGAATTATTGAATGTAAACCTTTTTAACACTTGAGCAGACAGATATGTGCATCACTCCATAGTTGTCTTAGCGTTCAGATGACTGCTGAGGGTGATGGCCGCTACGTAGACAGAGATAGAGAGATAAATGCATGCCCAGTTAGATGCTAAAGAGGAAGCTCTCCTTTTAAAGGTGGAGGTGGCATCCCAGTCTACTTATGCTGAGAAAGCTAACCTGTCTGCTGATCTCCCTGGAACAAAATACATCCGCTGATACTATCTGTCCTTCATGGATTGGGCTCATAAAGATATTCATCAATACTTTAAATGCCAGCCAAACATGCAAATGAAATTCCTGTTTTTCTTCAACACCAGCTTCTCATCCTGAAGTTCAGCTACATATGTGAACATAACCTCCTGATTACAGGGCTAGCAACAGCAGATTTCTGTATCCTCAAATTTGAGAGCTCATGTGGGTCTCCATCTTAGAATTTTACCAATGAAATGAGTGTCACTTGTGAAACTGGCTGGTCCTGTGTCTATAGGGCCCAAGGCAAAGTGATGCATGCAAGGCAACCATTCAAAGAGCCTCTTCTACAAGTGACAGTTGCCAGTCCCAATTAACAGACAGACAGGAAGATGTCTAATCTTGTTTTTGAGAGGAAAGCTTATTATTTACAGTACTGTGAACTAGCCAGATTAGTGTTAACTCAACTGTGGCTTTGCTTGGGAACCCAAATTACTGAACCTACAGCTGAAGCATTAAAGAAAAGCACAGTAATGACAGCTGCACGTCAGCCTGGTGTCTATTTCTATTCAGCCAAAGATCAGCCAGCCACGTCAGGTGGTGGCATACGCATACTGGTCTTATTTGTCAAGGGGGTGCACTCATGTGAGACATCAAGCAAAACGTCACGTGCTTTTCAAACTAATAATTATTTGTAAAGGGAAGAAGAGGATGTCTCTGAGCGTCATGTTTTCAAGCAGGTGATAATCCAACCGCTGGAAGGCTGAGTTTGTGCAATGGCTCCCGTGCTCTCCTGGCCTCCCTCCAACGCTGTTATGGATGAAATGAAATTGCACTTAACAAGGCTCTCTATGGAAACCTTAGTCAAAATAAAAAGAAAAATCTGCAAACACTTAAGTCCTTCTATTAGATGATTCGGCTCACATAATTAAATAACTAGACAATTTGACAACAACAGTATCCTGCTCGTGGCCAGTTTCACGCTTTTTACGCTTCATCATTATTCTGTGAAATGTTTTTCATAGTGAGCTATTAAAGGCACTGTATAAAATAAAGCCTAACCAGAATGGCAGCACTGTTAATTGAAGAGCTGTGCTTTAGTGCTGGCAGTAAAAGACACTATATAAAGGCCAACTGAATGAGTGGTGGTTGTTTTTAATGGTTCAGAAAAAGTTTCACAATGGCGATCGCTACAAAACATAACTTGTGTCACAATCCCTCTTAATCCACTAACAGCTGTGTTTGGTGTTCTTCCAGATGGGCTTAAAGTGGAGAAGGACAAACAAACTGTAATGGCCTTTACTACACTATTGGCACACAGACTTATCTTGCTCAACTGGAAGAATCGTAACTCACCTATTCTAAAGTCAGTGGGTCACTGATGTTGCATGCTATTTGAAATTGGAAAAAATCTGATTCTCACTTCGAGGATCTGTGCAAAACTTTTTCAAAACTTGGCAGGATCTAATCAATAACATTTTAGAGAAAGTATTTAAATTGAGAAAGCAGGTTCTCCATTTATCTTTATTCATTTATTAATTTATCTGTTTACTTATTTTTACTAGTTGAAAGTTTTACTCTGCTGATCTAGCTCTCTTTCACATGGGGTGGGGGTTGATTTGTTTTTGAACCTAGTTTTGTTAAACTTGACTTGCTTCTATGGAATGTTATTTGATTTTAATAAAATAACTTAAAGCGGCTGGGATGGGAATCAGCACCTCCAAATCCGAGACCATGGTCCTCAGCCGGAAAAGGATGGAGTGCCCTCTCAGGGTTGGTAGCGAGATCCTGCCTCAAGTGGAGGAGTTCAAGTATCTCGGAGTCTTGTTCACGAGTGAGGGAAAAACGGAGTGTGAGATCGACAGGCGGATCGGTGCGGCGTCCGCAGTGATGTGGGCTCTGCATTGGTCTGTCATGGTGAAAAAGGAGCTGAGCCGTAAGGCAAAGCTCTCAATTTACCAGTCGATCTATGTTCCTACCCTCACCTATGGTCATGAGCTATGGGTAGTGACCGAAAGAACGAGATCACGAATACAAGCGGCTGAAATGAGTTTCCTCCGCAGGATGTCTGGGCTTTCCCTTAAAGATAGGGTAAGAAGCTCAGTCATCCGGGAGGGGCTCAGAGTAGAGCCGCTGCTCCTCCGCATCGAGAGGAGTCAGATGAGGTGGCTCGGGCATCTGATCAGGATGCCTCCTGGACGCCTCTCTGGTGAGGTGTTCCGGGCATGTCCAACCGGGAAGAGGCCCCGGGGAAGACACACTGGAGGGACTATATCTCTCGGCTGGCCTGGAAACACCTCGGGATTCTCCCGGAAGAGCTAGAAGAAGTGGTCGGGGAGAGGGAAGTCTGGGCATCTCTGCTCAAGCTGCTGCCCCCATGACCCGACCTCAGATAAGCGGAAGAGGATGGATGGATGAATGGATGGATAAAATCAATAAAATGCTAACTTATAAGACAAACTTACTGAATGGCAACATCTTTCCTTTTTCTTACTGTGAAGGGAGCTATAAAAGAGACCAAGTGGAGTGTGTGCAAATACTATTAATTGTTTAGAAATACGTTAGACTGAGGTGTCTATTATGATGGTCTGTCAACCAAACCTTATTGTCAATACTATGAATTTATGGATAAAGCTATTTGCATTAGTACATGTAACAAAAGGCACCGTATAAAAACTGTTCAAATGAATGTCAATGTTGCTTTGAAATTAATTGACTAATATTGCTCTGTAAATAGCATTATGTAAAGTAGAATAAACTGACTGAACAGCAAAGCTTTCATTGCCTTTTTTAATGTCCCAATAAAATCCAACTAAGCATATATCACAACGGCGGTTTTATGAAGAGATTTGATTATAATGATATGAATATTAATCAATTAAATAACAAACCATCTTAATTAAATTCAGGTTGGGAGGGTCACACCTTGTACTTGAAGGATCATGGAGCAAGGAAGGAGGCAACCCTGAATTGAATACCAGTTCCTCACAGGGCCTGCTGATGTACAAAACTCACTTTATGTAACGTGCATCTGCTTCCAACAAGACATGGGGATAACATGCAAACTCCATACTGGTTACTGGTGCTCTGCCAACACCCGTCCATTCATTTTCCTAATATCGTCACAGGGACAGCTGGACCACATCCCAGAAATCACAGAGAACAGGGAAGGAGCACCACATGGACAGGGTACCAGCCCATCAAAGGGCAAACATACACAAATCCCCACACAAATCACAGGGGCGGATTTAGCATTGTTAATCCACCTAAACTGCATGTATTTTGAAAGTGGGAGGAAACCCAAGCAGATTTGGGGAGGAGAATATACAAACTCTGCAAAAGGAAAAGGAAGACCTAGGACTCCTGGGCAAACATACCCTGCTTAGTTAATTTCTCAGTGAAACTGTTTATTCTGTAATTTATTTTTTACAATAAATTTGATTCTTTATCTTAATGTAATGCTAACCATTATATATACTGTACTAAAGTATACAAAGACTTAAGACAATGCTATGACTTGATTTTTGTGGATGTTTGAAGTGTAGTTACCACCAAAAACACTGCATTGTGATTGATTAGAATCATGTTTGTAAAACTGTATTGAATGTAAATCACTAAATCAAGATTGCTTGAGTAGTTAACCCTGCTGCCTAAGTTTCTCTGTGTGTTTTCTGCCTATTGTTCGTTAATTGTGAAACTGTGACCAGCAATTGATGAGTGTCCCATGCAGATTTGGTTTCCACTTTGCGCCCAGGGTTGCCAAATTTGGTACACATATACTATGTGACGTTTACTATCTGCTTTTGTGTTGATTATTGCCCTCCAAGGTTATCCCTCTGTTTATTTTTATTTTATTTCATATTAGAATCAACTCTTGGGAGCAGCCAGCAGGGTGGCCGTGGGGCACATGCGTATAGGCGTCGTTCTCACCCTTCCCACCTTCGCCGTCACTCCCCCTACCTCTTCATATCTTTAATCATTCTTTAGGCAGATTGAAGACTTAAGTGCCAGCTTAAGTGAAAAATTAAAGAAAACGTACTAAGTAATTACAACACAAACGCGAAAAGACGCCGACGAAAGAAGAGAAGATGCGGGCTGCTAGAATGGAGAAAAGAAGAGCTGCTCACGAAACTGCAAGAGCATCAACCTCTGAGCAAACGAATGCTAAATGTACAGAGAAAGAGGATGAAAACTAGGAATGCTCAAGTCAAGTGTATTCACTGCACATTTATCGTGCAGTGCGCTGTTACTGGTATTACATAATGTATTCAATAAAAAGCTTTCATATAGGAGCGAGGGTATCTGAGGAAATGACGTGTACTGTATATTTAAAGCCTGGATAGTAAGCCTTGATGGCATCCAAAAAATTAGACTATATCTCACTTTTCGTAGCTTAAACATCACATTACGTTCTTTTATTTGTAGTCTGCCTAACGAAAAGGGACAAGGCTTTATGTTTAATAAAAAATGGCAGTGTTTGAGTACGGGATTTCTTCAAAATACAACCTTTAATGAAATCAGACCGGCGAAATTCAGTGGGACAGCGCACTCTGTCTCTGTTACTTGCTGGTACTCAAGCTATCACTGTGACTCCATCAATTTGTTTCGATTCCCTGCTCTGCAATTAAAAACATTGCTACACACGCCGAGATCCTAAGCTCCTACTGCAGCGCCCGGTCCGTCTTTAACATTCAAATGCCAGTTGGCCAATCTTACTGTCACTCTTATAAAACAATTGATTGTAGAGAAAAGCCAAGCAAAATGACACCTTTTATTGGCTAACTAGAAAGATTACAATATGCAAGCTTTCGAGGCAACTCAGGCCCCTTCTTCAGGCAAGATGTCATCTTGCCTGAAGAAGGGGCCTGAGTTGCCTCGAAAGCTTGCATATTGTAATCTTTCTAGTTAGCCAATAAAAGGTGTCATTTTGCTTGGCTTTTCTCTACATTCATAATGGCTAACACGGTACAACACCCTAGTACTACTAAAACAATTGATTCAAATAGGTATATTGATGTGACTGACACAACCATCATCCAATCACCGTTTGCTTACCCGTTATAGGCGGGTTCTTTTGGAAACAGGAAATGCGGCAGACAGTTTCATGTGAATGAGACACTTGAGTGCGGGAATTTAAACGGTGTAACGTCTTCAGAGTGTGGTGAGTCAGAAAAGTATGGCGTATCCTGTTTGCATGAACTCATGGAGTCACACGGTTAGCAACGAGCTGCACGAGTGCCGGTTTTAATATACTTCAGCTTACTGAAACAAAGCAGAAATTCCGTAAGTGCGCATTAACAGACAGGGAAATCGTTAATTTTAGGCAGATATATCAATCTCAAACCCAGGAGAGCCGTAGTAGCAACAGATTTTCGTTTTAACAACTAAATTGTTAACTGGATAAAAGTGAGGTGCAAAGCTATACAAAAAATGACCACGCTTCCATGATTTAATAACACCTGTTTCAATAAAAATAATTAAAAGAAAAGATTGAGCACTTAGTAGCAACTGAGCTGGAGACCACTGAGTTAGCTAGTCATCATTTTGTTCGCTTTGCATCACGTTATTGTTTGACTTCTGGATAGAATTAATAGTATACTGTAAAATGGTCCATACAGACGTTCCGTTCAAATTATGCCTTAGTGATACTACTGGGGATCACTTAGTGGATGGTTTTACAATATAATACAATCAAGCACATTGACTTATATTTATGATCAGGAAGCTGAATGAAGTGAACAACTTAAATAATGTTTCATTTGAAACAAAACACATTAGGTCAAATGAAACACAGTATAAGCTACATAGATGCATGCAGTATATTGTTACAGGGTTGGCTTAATGCCTCTGTCCATGTTGACCTTTACTGATCTATTGTGTGTGTGTTTGTGTGTGATCATTTCTTTCTTTTTATCATCCAGCATGTGCTCTGGTAGGGCAAACACCTATAAATTCCCATATAAATTTCTTTCTGTGTGCAATATATGTGCAAACGCACATTTTGAAATCAATTATTTATCTGAAAATCTATTTGTTCAAACATTATGCAAATTAGTAGGCCTGGTTCCATGATTAAACAGAGCAGACAGCAATTATATTTTGGCATTGGTCAAACTGTTTTTTTAAGGATATAGGGATAAGCCAAGGATTAAACTGAACCACAACAAAAGGTGTGGAGCCTGTAACAAAGATGAGCATAGTGCAACGTGTTTGGAAAAAAAATTAGAAGTTTAGAAGTTATCATTGAACATAGGTCTCAGCGTTGAGATCGGGTATCCCGGAAAGTGCTCATTGTAAATCTTTGTATGTTTACTAGGCTGCAGTCATCCAGGAGCTGATCACAACACTAAAAATGCATAAATGTCTGACGAAAATTGCAAGACATAAAAATCAGTTTTAATCTTCCAGAAATACACATGCAGACGCTATGCTAAAAACAGCTTTTCACAACTTTTTGAACATCGTAGAATTGGAGTCTGGTCTAGGGAATTTTTGACTCCCATCACCAAACGTCCATTTACATGGAAGTAAAAAAAATAACAAGGTTTAAGATTCTGAATCTTAAAACATATCTCAATTATTATTAAAGCAAAATAAATCTGTTCTATTAACTACAGTAAATGGTTACTAATTAGGCAAGTAACTGGAATCAAAACCTGCTGGCTCTGTGGCGAGATGTGAGTTTATCACCCCGGATTTTAATGAACCTGTTTATTCTTTTACAATGTCACAGGGAGATGGATTCTATCCATATGGATGGTTACCATTTCTAGGACCCTTGTCTAGCCTGTTTGCAGCCATACCCAGTATGCCTAGTTTGGGGTCTCCATCCCTCTCTACCTCCCTTTTTTATGGTGGTTGTGGGCTCCTTCCTAGCCAGGAAACTGTTGGTTTAGACAAGATGTCAGCCCTCTCACAGGGTAGCTATGTGCTCTTCCACTGCAAAACTATTAGATGACTCGGATCACCCCAACCTACTTATCTTTGGGATGTGGGTGGAAACAACAGTGTTTCCAAGATGTGAAGTAATTGTGAAACTTCCAGAATGATTTTAAACCTACAAAATAATAGAAATAAGATTTCTTACAGTTCAGAGCCCCTGTTGAGATACAAAACAAAAGGAAATGTGCAAAACAGAATTAGGTGTACAAGTACAAGTGTACAAAATCTTAACCCTGAGTGTAATAAAAGCAGCACAGCCTATAATCTTCAGGTAGACTCAGGTTCAGGAACTCCTGGATTGAGGAAAATATTTTTTTTGTCTCTATTGTTTGTGTTACTATATAAACCCATTCATCCTAATTTTGGATTCTGGCCCCATTGACTATTGGCTGACAACATTGTTTACTTTTTAAGAGTTTATGTTGTTTTTCTTATCTCACTTAGCGTCCATACCAGATACATTGTCCAGTACTGCAAGTTGACAAGCCCAACACAAAATCTTTTATCGATCATGGCGTGCCATAGGCCTGGGGATGAAACAGAAGTTGGACTCATTTCAGAGCTGCATAAGCCATGTGACTTATTGTCTCCAAGGCTATCTTTACAGCCAATGACATAAGCTGAACATTTCTAAATTAAACCCACAGCACAGCCATTAAAAAAAAAGTTGGTAGCAGAATGGAAAATACATTTCCAGAAAGGCAGAGAAAATAAAGAGGCTGTTCTTTCAAACACAGAGGGCTTTGCTATAGTATATAGGCAGTAGTGCTTAGCCAAAAAAGAATTAGATAGATTGATAGATACTTTATTAATCCCAAGGGGAAATTCACATACTCCAGCAGCAGCATACTAATACAAAAAAACGATATTAAAGAGTAATAAAAATGTAGGTAAAAACAGATAATAACTTTGAATAATGTTAACGTTTACCCATTCCCCTGGGGGAATTGAAGAGTCGCATAGTTTCGGGGAGGAATGATCTCAGTCTGTCAGTGGAGCAGGACAGTGACAGCAGTCTGTCACTGAAGCTGCTCCTCTGTCTGGAGATGATACTATTTAGTGGATGCAGTGGATTCTCCATGATTGACAGGAGCCTGCTCAGCACCCGTCGCTCTGCCACAGATGTCAAACTGTCCAGCTCCGTGCCTACAATAGAGCCTGCCTTCCTCACCAGTTTGTCCAGGCGTGAGGCGTCCTCCTTCTTTATGCTGCCTCCCCAGCACACCACTGCGTAGAAGAGGGCACTCGCCACAACCGTCTGGTAGAACATCTGCAGCATCTTATTACAGATGTTGAAGGACGCCAGTCTTCTAAGGAGGTATAGCCGGCTCTGTTCTCTCTTGCACAGAGCATCAGTATTGGCAGACCAGTCCAATTTATCATCCAGCTGCACTCCCAGGTATTTATAGGTCTGTACCCTCTGCACACAGTCACCTCTGATGATCACGGGGTCTAGGAGGGGCTTGGGCCTCCTAAAATCCACCACCAGCTCCTTGGTTTTGCTGGTGTTCAGGTGTAGGTGGTTTGAGTCGCACCATTTAACAAAGTCCTTGATGAGGTTCCTATACTTCTTCTCCTGCCCATTCCTGATGCAGCCCACGATGGCAGTGTCGTCAGCGAACTTTTGCACGTGGCAGTACTCCGAGTTATATTGGAAGTCCGATGTATATAGGCTGAACAGGACTGGAGAAAGTACAGTGCCCTGCGGCGCTCCTGTGTTGCTGACCAGAATGTCTGTAAGATAGTCCACGATCCATGCCATCAGGTATGAATCTACTCCCATCTCTGTCATCTTGTCCCTAAGGAGCAGAGGTTGGACGGTGTTGAAGGCGCTAGAGAAGTCTAGAAACATAATTCTTACAGCACCACTGCCTCTGTCTAAGTGGGAGAGTGATCGGTGTAGCATATAGATGATGGCATCCTCCGCTCCCACCTTCTCCTTGTATGCGAACTGCAGAGGGTCGAGGGCATGGCGGAACTGTGTCCTCAGGTGGTGAAGCAGCAGCCACTCCATGGTCTTCATCACATGTGACGTCAGAGCAACAGGCCGGAAGTCGTTCAGCTCACTAGGACGTGATACCTTTGGGGCTGGGGTGATACAAGATGTTTTCCAAAGCCTCTGGACTCTCCCCTGTTCCAGGCTCAGGTTGAAGATGCGCTGTAGAGGACTCCCCAGCTCCAGCGCACAGACCTTCAGCAGTCGTGGCGATACTCCATCTGGACCTGCTGCTTTGCTGGCACAGTCACCTCAGCTCTCTGCTTACCTGGGCTGCTGTAATTGTGGGTGGGGATGTCTCTCCTATGCTGGTATCAGCAGAAGGATGGGTGGAGGGTGTAGTACTCCGAGGTGAGAGTGGGTTAGGGTGGTCAAACCTGTTAAAGAAGTTGTTCTTTTGGTTTGCTCTCTTCACGTCTCTCTCGATGGTGGCACCCCGCTTCGAGCTGCAGCCAGTGATGATCTTCATCTCATCCCACACTTCCTTCATGCTGTTATTCTGCAACTTCTGCTCCAGCTTTCTCCTGTACTGCTCCTGAGCTGGACTCTGAGTTCCTTCTGCACGCGCTTGAGCTCATGCTGATCACCGCCTTTAAAAGCCCTTTTCTTCTGGTTCAAAAGGCCCTTGATGTCACTTGTAATCCATGGCTTGTTGATAGCATAGCAGTGAACTGTTCTTACTGGAACTACAATGTCCATACAGAAGTTGATGTAGTCAGTAGTGCAGTCAACAATCTCCTCAGTGTTCTCACTATGTGATCCCTGCAGGATATCCCCGTCTGTAGTTCCAAAGCATTCTCTCAGAGCCTGCTCTGCCTCAGGGGACCACTTCCTGAATGAGCGTGTGGTTGTAGGTAGGACCCTCACTCTTGGTTTGTAGTGAGGCTGAAGCAGAACCAGGTTGTGATCTGCTTTCCCAAGCGCAGGCAGCGGGTTGGTGCTGTATGCGTCTTTAACGTTTGCATACAGTAAGTCAGTAGTCTTATTTCCCCGGGTGTTACAGTCCACATACTGGGAGAAGGCAGGTAATGTTTTGTCCAGCGTCACATGGTTAAAGTCTCCAGCGATTAGCACAAGCGCCTCAGGGTGCTGTGTTTGTAACTTAGCAACAGCAGAATGGATGATGTCACTCGCTGACTCCACGTCTGCCCGAGGAGGGATGTAAACAATAACAACAATGACATGTCCAAACTCTCTGGGCAAGTAATAGGGACGCAAACTTACTGCCAAGAGTTCGATGTCCCTACAGCAAGTGGAGATTTTGACGTTTACATGTCCAGAGTTACACCACCGTTTATTAACATAGAGAGCTAGACCTCCTCCTTTGTGCTTCCCGCAGGTACTTGCGTCTAACTGTGCTAAACCCGGGTAGCTCCACGTTATCATCTGGGATGGTGGTAGTTAGCCACGTTTTGCAAAAGCACAACAAACTGCATTCTCTGTAGGTTCTGACATTTTTCTCCAGTGCAGCCAGTTCGTCGATCTTATTTGGTAGTGAGTTAACATTTCCCAGGATCACAGAAGGCACCAAAGGCTTAAAACGCCACTTTCTCGCAAGCCGCTTCATTTTTAGCTTAGTGCCGGCTCTGCTGCCACGATACCGCCTTCTTACCTCGTCGGGTAAATAGCGAACCACACTGACACTGGCATTTGTTCTCAGCGCTTGAAGTTGACTACTTGAATAAACGAGTCTCGGCGTGTAAAAATCCATGTCCACGTTGTAAAAGTAAAAGTGTCCAGGGAACGAATCCACATAAAAGAAGTGATAGGAGTGATCAATAAAAAATAATAAAGAGAAAAATAAAAGGTAGAAAAAGAAAGTCGTATATGGAGCTGCTGAAAAGGCTGCCACTCTCGGCGGCACCTGAGTCATCAATTAGGAAAACTGAGTCCAGATAGAGCTGCCCAGCAAGACTATTGTGAACATTCCTCACCTCCTATCCCCACAGCTGATATTATCTGGCCAGAGGAGAAGGTGAAGGAAATTGAAAGTTGGCCAGCTAGTAAGTGTCAGGTGTGCACCAACAGGGGTGGAAGCGCACGTAGTATGGCAGCCCCGTTTTCCAGCTGGCCAGGGGAACGCTGCGTGACACGCCCTTTCACAAAACATGAATGACCTTGTGCACCAAAATTATACAGCAGAAGGGGTGAGTCACCAAACAAGTTGACGTGATGGCAAGTAAATATATATATTTAAACAAGCCCATGATTCCACAGGTTAAGCTGAAGAAACACGCAAGAGGCCATTCACAAAGTAGCAGGAGAAGTGACCAAATCCAAAATGAATAAAAGTAATTCAAAAACAGGCAAGATGCTGCAGAACATGAATAAAAGCAAGAATCAAATCGTTAAGAAAAAGCTAAGTGTTATGTTTCAGCCATGGTGTGCTCCCTGGTTTATGTTTCTTTTGTCCAAATTGTTGTAGCTGATATATTTTTTGTATGTGTTTTTTAAATTATGCATATTGTGTCAATGTTGCTCTGTTTATTGGTATTTTTAGTGGACTTACACGATTTTTCAGCACGCAGATCACAACAGCACAAAACTAAAGGTCGATTTATACTAGCCTACGGTGTAACCTGACAAACATCTCCTCAAAGATATGACTGCATTGCGTTGGCGCATACACTACACAGACCCCTACAACTCTGATCGGCCAGTTTGGTAACTACGTATTTATTGAATCTCATTTCCATTTGTCTTTTGCTATTCTGAAGTAAACATGGAGCGGATCACAGAAAGATTGTTGAAGAAGTTAGAAAATATACACATTTATAAGATACCTCATCACAACAGGACAAAGACAATCAAATGGCAGCCAATTTGTGGTGTGAAAAATTGGCTAAATTCCATTTGGAAGTTGGCAAATTTATGAAAAAGTGGGGGACAGTTACATTTGCCAACAAAAGAAAATGTTTAGCAAGAGAAGCAATGATGTTAAAGGAGAAAAGCTGCCTGCATTTTAATGGATTTTTTGCTTTTCTTGCATGCTAAAAACTGTCAACTAGCGTCCAGGCCTACACTGTAGGCTCAACGCAGGCACATGAATCAGCCTTAAATATCAGTAAACAGTAACTTTTAGACTGTGGTTCTCTAGTTCAGTTCTGGGCTGCCTCTATGGCTTCTGGTTTTCATTTCACAAATGAATGGGTCAGTCTTTTAGTTTTTTAATTAGCTAGACTTTTCTATTTCCATTTAGCAAAATGTTCTATAATGTCACCTGTTGCACGGCTGCTATACTGTAATGATATATACTTGTAAAATAAATTTGGAAATGTGTATTTTTGCCATAGCTTTAAATGTTTAACTTTTAGCATATTCTTTTTTATTCTTTTTTATCCTTTATTTTTCTGTAGAGTTTGTTTCCTTAATGATATCCTGTACTGATAATTAGTGCATAAGGAGAGTGTCTATTTCAGAGTCATGTTCACTCGTGTGCTAATTAGTAAGAAAAGGATTAAATTACCATCCATCCATCAATCCATTATCCAACCCGCTATATCCTAACTACAGGGTCATGGGGGTCTGCTTGAGCCAATCCCAGCCAACACAGGGCGCAAGGCAGGAAACAAACCCCAGGCAGGGCGCCAGCCTACCGCAATTAAATAACCAGATCATTAAAAATATAACATGCTTACTATTTTTCAGTACAAAAAAAAGTAGCAAATCTATTTTAATAATATTGGATTGACACAAAAAATCAGAAACTAGGAAATAAATTAATGGCTTTCTTAATGAAGGCAGGAGTCCAGCTAAGAGCAGAATTTGGTTGGAGTGGACACCTTCAGTTCAAGTGGGTCACATGTCTAAACTTGAGAACCACTAAGTTACATTTTTCTTACTGTCTCTTACTGTCTGAGTGAAGTTTGCACTTTCTCCCCAATTCTATGAGCCCCTGAGAGTTTTCTACATGCATCCCATAAATGTGCGTGTAAGGTTAACAATTTTAACTAACTGAACAAATGCTACAAATGAAAGGTTAACAATTTTAACTAACTGAACAAATGCTACAAATGAATAATTAGAACTAATTTGAATCAGAGAGATTAAAAATGAACTGCCTAGTAGCACCCTGCCCCCATCCCAGTGCTGTGAGTAGGGGTCATAAAGAGGGATTGAAAAAGAAAAGACTTCGGATGTCCCCACGTCTCTGGCCACCAGCCATCCAGCTCTAAACCAACCACACAGCAGACAGTCACTTCCTAATAATCAAACCGGATGACACATTATTCTGCGACGCAGACAGTTCAAGCAGGACTAAGTTGTAAAAATAGGATTTTCAGAAATTAGAAGAAAGAGAATGAGGAAGCCAAAGTCAACTTGGCAGCAATGTCTCCGCTGTATGGAAGTGAGAGGAAAAGCAATGAGGTCCAAGATGAAAAAGTAATGGATATCAATACAGAAGATCAAGGAGAGCAAGCCAGAGACACAAACTTGCTATTTATTTCAATGCATGACCTGCTTATGGCGTCCTGCATCTGAAAATTAACTGTATTGAGAAATTTATTGCAGATGTGCTTGTTTGTATTTGTCTGTAAAACTAACACAACTTAAATTTTATCTCTTCTTATTGTTTCTAAATGTTGTATAGTAATTTATACCACTTTATATTAGTGTCAAACAGGTGAAAATGTTGCTGAATAATCATCTCCAGGTAGCCAGCTTAGTTGCCCTTTGTATGCTTATGATTGGCATAATAATGAACAAGTGAATTAAAAGTGACAGTGTAAAATGACATCACAAGAAAGAGCTGTAACACCACAAAACATCTGAGTTCAAAAATGGAATCCCCAGAATATTAGGAATTTCTTAGATAGTGGACTGACTGTAAGGCCAAGCTGTGTAGTTGAAGGAAAAATAATCTCATTGGATTGAAAAGTCACAGCTACATGTGTCCCAAAGACAGAGTCTGAAAACCTCAGAACCAGTGTGCTGCTGTAGAGACAAACAAAACATGTCCCAGGATTATTGTATGTTGTGTACATTCCTTTTTTTATCTCTTTGTTTTGTTCGTTTTTAGGTACTTTTGTTTATATAAATGTTATTGCTTGCTTTTATCATTTGTCTTTATATGTAATATTATTTTGTGATTATTTAGTTTCTGTGTGCATAGTTTTGTTCTGCCATGTTACTTGTATTTTGTGGGTGCATCCCCAAGACTTGGAACAACCCTGACCTCATCATTAGGGGGCTTCCTCCAGCTTTTATATTCAGTGTGGAACAGCAAGTTCCTGTGGTTCATTCAAATGCAGTGTGGTGTTTCATGGTGTTGTATTATGCAACTTTGTCTTACAGGATTTTCTGACTTTTTGCTACTGTTAATGGTTTACAATTTATGGATTTATATTGGTACTTGGTTCCTGTGGATTGCCTAACAGGTAAATCCTTTTGTCTTCTTTTTGATATTTTTAAGTATTTGTTAATTTTACTATTTCGTTAAATAACATTAAAAAAAGATTATTTGTGGACTTGTCTCTTCTCCAGCCAGAGTTTTCACGATTCACGTAAGGCTTACTTCAATGTTTTTGGGACGTTTTGCTGTTGCTTTGAATTTATTAGCCTGACTGCCCATTTGAGAAACTGAATGATCATGTGAAAAAAAACATAAAATACACAACGATACATGTATGGTCATGTGCATGCTAAAATGATAGCTGTGATCATGGCTTAAACAGTCATCGGTTCAACAGTTTTTTCTAATTATACAATTTTATTTCTTGTTTTTGCTCCCTCGTCAAGGACTGAGCCGTGTTTCACACAGGTGACACACATTCACACACATAGGAAGTGTGTCAGGCTATCAATTACTAATTAGAGTAATGAGAAGAGATTAGATTTACTCATACTATGCCAAACTCCCCGGCCTACGCTATGTGCCAGCCACTTCGCATCTCTGCTGCTCGCATATGTGGATTTAACTTTCACCAAGCAACAAATCTTTTATTTCTCACGGATACACCTCTTCAGTGGGAAGAAACACTACTTTTCCCTGATGACAACATGAATTAGACAATCTACAAGTCTCCCACTTAAAGATTAAATCCGAACAATATATTCAATCTCTTTTCGCTGTTCCGTTATTTCACCGAGTAATAATTTGTGTTTGTTTGTGCTAATGCGATCTTTACTATAATTTTTTTGAGACTTTCGAATTTTAGTACTTTTATTATCTCAAACCTGCTCTGCATGTGTATCGTGCCAACGTTTTTGAATTATTTAGGACGTTCTACTTTGTCATCTACTCTTTGTCTTTTATTTCCGTCCCTGGGCTTGGTTAAATCTCTTGGCACAAAGTCTTGTCTTTCGGGACGTGAAAGTGTCTCTTTTCAAAAGATCATGTCTCGTCACAGGATAAAAAGTCTTGTCTTGTCTCGGAATTTTTTTATTATAATAGAGAGATGTAATAATTTCTCTAAATCCACTTTTATCCAAATGGATTTACTGTCACGGTAGTTGAATTGTTCTTATAGATGGGTAGACTTTTTATGGATTCACATGTGGAAACTGCAGCAATGTTTTCATGCTTTTCTACCGTTGGAGCATTGATGGTCTGGATGTATGGTAAGCATCTCAGTCAATGCATCTCAGGAGCAATCTTCCCACATTTTATTTCCATATTCTACATGAGACTCGCTACTATAGGTAGCACAGTGTTAACTCCCCCAAAATGCTATGAGGGTACATGTGCATCTGGTGGCATAGTGAGGTGCAATCTTGGGTTTTCATTGTATCTAATAGTGCTGGTGCATAAATACACACTATATGGTCAAATGTTTGTGGAAACCTGCCCCTCATACACATATAAGCTTGTTGGACATCCCATTCCAAAATCATGGGCATTAATATAGGGGTGCCTCCAAACCTTTTTTGTGGCAGTAACAGCCTCCACTGTTCTGGGAAGGCTTTCAACAACTTTTGGAGTGCATCTGTAGGAATTCATGCCCATTCATCCAAAAGAGCATTTGTGAAATCAGGTATTGATTTTGGATGAGAAGACCTGGCTCACTATTGGTGTTCCAGTTCATCCCAAAGGTGTTCAGTAGGGTTGAGGTCAGATCTCTGTGCAGGCCACTTGAGTTTCCTGTTTTTTTTATAAATCAGGGGCACAGTCATACTGGAACAGGAAAGAGCCATCCCCAAACTGTTGCCACTACTTTGGAAGCACGCACACAATTGTTACAAATGTCTTTGTGTTCTGTAGCATTAATAGTACCCTTCACTGAAACCAAGGGCCTAGCCAAAACCCAGAAAAACAGTCCTAGACCATATTCCTCTGCCACCAAACCTTACAAAAGGCACTGTGCAATCTAGAGGTTAGCATTCTCCTGTCATTCTGCCAAACCCAGATTTATCCATCAGACTGCCAGATAGTGAAGCGTGATTAACCAGTCCAGAGAATATGCTTTCATGGCCCCAGAGTGCAATGATGATGTGCTTTACTCTACACCAATCCAGCTGATGCTTGGATATTGGGCATAGTGATCTAAGCCTTGTGTGCAGCTCCTCAGCCATGGAGGACCCCAGTTCATTTAGCTTCCAAAACACAGTTTTTGTGCTGTTGTTCCGAGAGGCAGTTTGGAAGTTTGTTGTGAATGATGCCACAGACGATAAGCAATTTTTATATGCTGTGTGGTTTAGTACTTAGCGGCTCTGTTCTGTGAGTTTGCATGATCTGCTGCTTGGTGGCTGAACTAGTGTTGCTCCTTGATGCTTTCACTTCACAGTAATAGCATTTACAGTTGACCGGGGTTAATACAGCAAAGGGGTAATTTCACATGATCTGTGGAAAAGATGGCATCCTATGACAGTGGCACATTTAAAGTCACTGAGCACTTGAGTTATGGCAGAACATCAAATCAGGCTAAAGAAAAATTTTTGTCTACTTCTCTCAGAGAATCCAATAAATTGCTTCATGTTTATCCATCTGTCAGGTTGTCTCTTATAATAGTACACTTTCTCTGTCTGTCTGTCTCTATATATACGTACTGTCTGTTTGTTTAATTTTTTAATATACAGTAGGTAATGAGTAAAATCTTGGTTGTGATGTCTATTAACTTCTTTTCTTGGTCTACTAGATGTTTTCTCAAATTCCAGCAAAGAAACCGGGTAAGAAACAGATAAGGGGCCTGGTCTCACAGCAGACTGGCAATGAAACATCATTTTAGTGAGGTTTTATTGGATGTGGTTTTTACACATCTGCTTGGATGGTCTTGTCTGTGTATTGCTGTTCAAAATACCCAGCCAGTTTATGTCTGTCTGACTTTTTTGTGTACTTTCTGCCAATGGGGATTTGTTTTCCTCGATGTTTCATATGATAGGCAGTGACCATGTGAGTGAAAAACCACTTTGTTTTCTGAAACATCATTTGCTAAAGATAAAAAGAATGTCACTGCTGTCTAGCGGAGATGAATGCATAATAGAGTAACTTCAATGAGTGGAATCCTGTGAGTCCTGCTTTCTTGCTTAGGAATGATAAACAATGTTCAAAACTCCCTTTTCTGCTCTTATATAACATTTTTGCTCATTTAGTAGGAAGCAGTCCCAAATTGACTATTGAGAATTCATCACAGAAGCTAATCTGATGAACTTCATACAACTATACTCTTTTTCCTTTGTATTATCAAGATGCATACTCAAAGAACATACATGTACCACTGTGACAATGAATGCTGCAGCACTTACTTGACAACATGAGTTTTTCAGTTGTTAAAAAACTCTTGATATTGGTTGATTTTAGTTGGGTGTGATATGAGTAGTGCAGTGGTGTGAGCACTGGGTGAATGCATAAAAATGTTCACAGAAGTAAGGAGATTAGCCTGCATAACAAGCCTTTTTAACTTGGATAACAACTTTGTTACTGTGTGTTTACTGTTCCTTGTTTCATTCCTATTACTGTACTCCTCAACTATGGTCAGTTCAAAACTCTTGTTGTTGTGTTCTTCAATATTTTCAGTCTTTGGTCTCCCCATATGTCCCTTCAAGAAGTCTCAGTTCTCCCTCTGCCTATCTGATGTCCATCCCTCCTCTTGCCAAAAATACCAAGACTGGGAAATGCTTCTCGGTTCTTGCTCCAAAGCTGTCAAAAGATCTCCTTTTCTCTATTCGAACTGCACCCAATTTACTCATGTATAGGCATCTTTTGAAAATACACCTTTACATTAAATATTTTGAAATGGCTTAGTGTGTCTTCTACACTGTAGCTGCTGCTGTACTGTCAGAGAATTTATGGTACTGATTTTTGTCTTAGTCTAGTTGTTGGTATATAGTAGTAGTAGTACTACTTCTTGCTCAATTTTCTTATCTTGTTTTTTGTTGCTTTTGATGTTTGTTCCTTCTAATCATTCTTGTATATATTATAATTTGCTTTGTAAGTCACTTTGGATAAAGACATTTGATAAATAAAAAACAATAATGTCATTGTAGTGTGTTTCACTGTAAACACCATTCCAAAGTGACATACAACACAGTTTTTACAGAAATATTTATGAATACAAGCTAAAAAATGCTCAAAGAGTTACACAGTGTGTCTGTGGTACAGATTTAGCCTACAGCGTGCAGGATTTCAGTCCAACATCTTAGCCCAGTGCGACATTGCTCACATATTTGTGAAAATCAAATCTTAACCATACCACATTTAATAAAACCATCACACTGTTACACTGTGTTAAGTTAATGTGCTTTATTTGATAATGATCCACATTTAGGATTTAGCAGCAGAACATGAATGAGACAGAATGAACAAGCAGAGAAATGTTCTAAAACTGCAATGGAATTCTCTTTACAGTTCCCATATTTTGTAAAATAACAGAGCTGGGAGTTGAGCAATGATCGTTTTACCATCTGTGTGCTGTAGCCATCTGAAGCTGCCTGGGATGTTAGGCCAGGACCCTCTGCTTCCCTGTTTTTGTTTCCACACATTTTGCTGTCTCTACTAATGCTTTCCTAATCTCACATTTCAGCTCAGTCAGAGTTCTTCCCTTGCCTGTCATGTGCCAGGAGTTTGCCCTTCATTGTGTCAACAGCATGGCTGAGCTGTATTCCAGTGTCAGGAGAGTTCACCAGAGGCTACCCAGGCAGATTTTTCTTCTGGTCAGAAGTGATATACACTGATGACTACAGATGTTTGGCATTGTTGTATTGTAAACTACAGGTTTCATGAACACACACGAACTCCATGTGCACCACTAAGCCGAATTGTCATGACTACCTGAGGACTCGAGTGAGTGAAAGTTAAAAATCTGCTCGTTCTTAATTTAATTTGTGGTTTAAGCACTGTCTTTCTGTGCGTTAGTGAGTCATTCACAGGCAATTTGTCAAGTAAAGACAAACGAGTTGATAAAGAAAGGCTCGCACCTTAGCCAACAGCATTCAACATGTCTCCAAGATAACTTACCTTTCAACATGGCTTAATGATTAAAAGTCAAAGCCCAGCTGTTTCTCTGCCCATCTAATGTTTATAGCATGCAGTAATAGAACTTCTTCCCCTTGGGCTATGCAATAAGAGTTTTGACACCAACTTGGACAACCACTTCCTTTGTGACTCTGAGTAGCTCAGTTTCCAGACAGGCACACGGGATAGAAAATATTCTTTCAGAGGCTTAACAGAAACCAAATCACACCTTTAGAGTAGTTTCTTCAAACAAGTGCACAGTGGCTGGACATTCATTTAAGGGTGAAAGAGTTACTGGGTCATTATTGTCACATCTACAGAGTAGAGTGAAATTCTTTTCTGTGCTAATCAGCATGCAACATGTCACCACTCTCTGGTTCCGTGATCAGTGAGCAGAACCACTTTACCTCAAAACTTCTGTCTTGGTTACATGAAAATTGTCAGAACATATTTCTCAGAATGCTATATTTTTTTTCACACATTCAACCGAAAACTCATTAAATAAATTACCAAGTAGTGCAATGGATAGTAGGTTTTTAGGGACCTTCAAAATTCAACTTGATGTTATTTTGGAGAAATTAAGTGGTAAGATTGGTGAGATTTGTTGGGCAGAATGGCCTATTCTCGTTAAAAAAGTTTCTAATGTTCTAATGTTTATGGTCTAGTGCTTTAGATACTTAGCTACATTGCCTATCTAGAATATTCTTTGTATGGGTCCATTCTGATATATACACTAGTGGTCATGCTAATGTCCCCCAATATAGACCTGCATTTGTAATCAATTGTATGTCTTTTATGTACCCTGACTTTTTGGTGAATAGTGCTATAGCAACACGACTCTAAAAGACTAGATTTGAAATCTGGCCCCATTGATACCTATCAAGTCTGAGAGCATTTGTCGTGTTACAGGGTTTTGGGACTGCCTAAAATAATTACCAGGAAGGATTTGGGTGTTATACAACCACTAATGATATTTGTTTTAGCCTTGGCTCTTCCATCTCCTCCACTACAGTCTAAATGCCACAGGAAATTCACTGTCACTCATAAGCAGACCTCAGACCGGTGAGGACCTTCTCCCGGAAAAACAGTCTTGTTCTATACAGCTCAGAATAGCTAGCAACACGTTGCTAACAATGATTGACTTACTATTGCAAACTTTTGACTGGTTATTAAACAGGATTACCTATGGTACCCCAACTCTTTATCTATCTTCTGCTTTATCATTTACAGTGGGCAGGATCATTTGCAAGATGACAGAACCTGACAACTTTGGTGCATAAAATGCATTACAGAAGGACTTAGATAGCATACAGGCCTGGGCAGATTTGTGGCAGATGAAATTCTATGTCAGTAAATGTGAAGTATTGCACACAGGAAGTAAACATGTTAGGTTTGAATACACAATAGGCAGTCGGAAATCAAGAGTACTCCTTATGAGAAGGATTTAGAAGTCATAGTGTTATATAATAATAATAATAATAATAATAATAATAATTCATTACATTTATATAGCGCTTTTCTCAGTACTCAAAGCACTATCCACACAGGGAGGAACCGGGAAGCGAACCCACAATCTTCCACAGTCTCCTTACTGCAAAGCAGCAGCACTACCACTGCGCCAGCACCTTGATGTGTGGAGGACAAGTCCAAGGAGGTTCTGCTCAAGCTTTATAATGCACTGCTGAGGCCTCATCTGGAGTGCTGGGTGCATGTTTGGTCTCCAGACTACAAAAAGGACATAGCAGCACTAGAAAAAGTCCATAGAAGAGCGACTAGGCTGATTCTGGTCTACAGGGATGAATTGTGAGGAAAGATTAAAAGAGCTGAGCATTTTCAGTTTAAGCAAAAGAAGATTAAGAGGTGACATGATTGAAGTGTTTAATATTATGAAGGGAATTAGTCCAGTGGATCGAGACTGTTATTTTAAAATGAGTTAATTAAGAACACGGGGATGCAGTTGGAAACTTATTAAGGGTAAATTTTGCACAAACATTAGGAAGTTTTTCTTTACACAAAGGATGATAGACACTTGGAATAAGCTCCCAAGTAGTGTGGTAGACAGTAAGACTTTAGGGACTTTCAAAACTTGACTTGATGGTTTTTTGGAAGAAATAAGTAGATAGGACTGGTGAGCCTTGTTGGGCTGAATGGCCTGTTCTCGGATAGATTGTTCTAATGTTCTAAAATGAACAAGTTCCCAATCAACAGACAACACTTGCAGAGTCCACAGCATGGAGGAATGCAGAGGTGCAGGTGACAAACTGAGAGAGGAAGTGATGTCAATAGTTCTCTGGAGAGTTCTCTTCCATTCTAAGGCAACCAGAAGTAGCATTAGTGGCGGTGTCGCACCCAAATCCTTCCCCATAAGTATTTTAGACTGACCCAAATCTGTCTAACATGCCTAATACTGTCATGCTCAACATGCTGTACACTTACTGAGCAAATTATTAGGAACACCTGTACACCTGCCTGACCATGCAATTATGTAAGCAATCATGTGACAGCAGCACAATGCATAAAATCATGCAGATACAGGTTAGAAGCTTCAGTTAATGTTCACATCAAATTTCAGAATGGGGCAAAATGTGATCTCAGTAATTTCGACTGTAGCATAATTATTGAGAGCCAGAAGGACAGCTTTGAGTATTTCAGTAACTGCTTATCTCCTGGGGTTTTCATGCTCAGTACAGTAGTCTCTAGAGTTTACTCAGAATGGTGAGAAAACCAAGAACTATCTAGTGAGTGGTAATTCTGGGCACAAATACACCTTGTTGATGAGAGAAGTCAGGGGAGAATAGCCAGACTGGTTAAATCTGACAGACAGGCTATGGTAACTCAGGTGACCACTTCGTACAACTGTGGTGAGCAGAAAAGTATCTTAGAGTGCACAACACATCTAACCTTGAGGCGTATGGGCTACAACAGCAGAAGACCACATCAGGTTCCACTCCTGTCAACCAAGATCAGAAAGATAAGGCTGCAGTTGGCACAGACTCACTAAAACTGGACATTTGAAGACTGTAAAAAAGTTACCTGATCTGATGAATCTCAATTTCTGCTGAGGCACACAGATGGTAGGGTCAGAATTTGGCACCAACAGCATGAATTCATGCACCCAACCTGCTCTGTGTCAACAGTCTAGGCTGGTGTTGGTGGTGTAGTGGTGGTTTGGGGAATATTTTCTTAGCATACTTTGAGGCTGTTAATATTAGTCAATCATTGCTTGAATGCCACAGGCTATTTGAGTATTGTTTCTGAGCATGTGCATCCTTTCATGGTTACAGTTTACCCACCTTCTAACGGTTACTTCCAGCATAATAATGCACCAGGACATAAAGCAAATGTCATCTACATGACAATGAGTTCAGTGGCCGTCCTATTCACAGGAGTCCAGTAGAACATCTTTGAGATGTGGTAGAATGGGAGATTTGCATTATGTGTGTGTAGCTGACAAATCTGCAGAAATTGCATGATGCAATCGTTTAAACATGGACCAAAATCTCTAAGCAATGTTTCCAAGATCTTGTGGAATTTATGCCACAAAGAACTGAGGCTGTTTTAAGAAAAGAAGGAGGCCCTACCAGGTATTAGTATAGTGTTTCTAATAATTTTCTCAGTGAGTGCATGTAAGTGCATTTTTGTTGTAAAATTGAGCTTACAGTTTGGCACTTCTATGGGGATTCTATGTATCATATAATGAAGATTGCGTGATTACTTTATCTTACACAGAGTAACTAGCTTTGTTTTATTTTTTCTTAATCTATCACAAATTACTAATTGACTTTTGACATATCCTAAAAATCTGTGCCCACCTCCACTCCCTCATTTAAAGTCACATGTTGGCTTTATCTGGACACACAAAGACAGCTATGCATAGTGTTACATTTTTGAGCTCAGCAGCCATGACAATTTTATAGAGCTGAACCCACAGCTGTTGATTTTCCCTTCACACAAAATGTATTTCGGATGCCTAAGTACATTACAGGAGAAAATGAAGTAAGCTCATAAAGTGTGTACACTTTTAAACAGACCTCATACACATTGAATTCCACTGCAACAGCTGGAGGAGAAGCTGTGCCAATAGACCCCCAGAAGATGTGGCAGCACCCGTCCTGCTGCGTTACTGAGCTTTCCTTTCATTTGCCTGGCTGGTGCTTTCAATTATACATATCCTGTTTGTTTTGTCAACATTTTTAAAAGGTTTCATAGTGATGGTTAAGCCCCCCACCCTCATTTTCAGTGCAGCCTATGCTGCCCAACCCATTTAACACTCTGTGCCACCCTCTGTGTGGTTCTTTGAAAAAGTTGTGTCATGTATTTACCACAAAGACAACGCCTCTTATTAAGCACCCTATGCTTCTCACTTTACAAAACCTCAAAATCTCAAGCTGGTGGTCCAGTTGGCAGTTTCAGACTTTCTTGATGGACTTCTCCTCCCTCAGGGAATGCAAACTAGGCTCCTGAGAAAACAAATTAGAATGCTGCATGTGGCCACATATTCACAGCATTTCTGGTCATGGACAAATTGTATAAATACAGTCATTTGTATCAGCAATACCTGAAATGCAAACAGGCTCAATACATGTATGTGGGTCATTGCTTTATTTTACTAAAATACATGCTTCATGGATTCAGTAATATGCATGATCAACAATCTGGATTATTTTTTTGTATTCAATCAGCAGTCTGTATTCAGCGTTATTGTACACATACACATTGACCTATTGACAGTAACTTACACCCATGACAGGCCATCCCAGACTCTTAAACTTCACCAGGATTATTTAAATCAATAAGAAACATCTGTCCAAAATCCTTATTGTGATCATTTAAGTGATTCATTTTTCTCCCAAAAAACAAAGTATTTGAGCTGCCTGAACACATAATTCTGTTATGAATTAAAACCCAAGGTCTGTGGTGATGTACAGATGAGTCAGGTGTATAAATCTGATTGAGTGCCTTGTCTGAATTTCTCTCCATTTAGCCCTCCTGCATAGCTGCCATTTGGAAGTCTGTTTCCCCCAGTCTCTGTCTGCTTCTTCCATCAAGTGTGCAGAGGTGAAGCTCCAAAATGCAGAAGTCAGCCTCAAAATATGTTGGATGGACCTGACAGTGTTGTGGTTTATATCTCAGCTTCTCCTTAATCTTCATTCCTTGGAAGTGCTGTTCAAAGGCTACATATTTCTAGTGTATCTTGGACAATTTCAGATTGTAAAAATTCCCAGTGGGAATATGGTTCATTGGTGTGGGTCATTTTAAAAATGGTTCTAGGTTTTCATTTTTTCAGAGTTCCTATATTTGATGTGTTTAAGCTATAGTTTGTGTTTCTAAGTGCGAATTAGATTTTTTCCAGTTTCAAATAGTATATAACATCAGTTACCCACTGACATAAAACAGGAGAGTTAGGATTCTTCCATTTGAGCAAGATACAGTAAGTCTACGTGCCAATAGTGTAGTAAAGGCAATTACAGTTTGTTTGTCCTTCTCCACTTGAGGCTGATTTAATTCAAACTATAATCACCTCTCAAATGGACCTACATTAAAACGTGTTACATCTTGGCAAATATTGTTCTATGTTGTTCACCACTATCTATGACAATCACTCTTGTCACTAAAAAGGTTCTCCATAGTGCGTCTCTCACTGGAAAAACTCTGAGGTCATGAATTATTGGATAGTTATGTTGATAGTGATATACTAATAGGAATCATGGGTTAATATTTAAAAGTAATCATCATACTTTCATTCATTTTTGTGATTACAGTGATCACCTGCTATATCGCGGTTCGACTATCACGCCCCCACTATATCGTGGATTTTTCTGTGGAACATATCTAATTTTCTATCGCGGAAATCTGCAGTTTTTTAGCGATTTTTTTTTATTGGTTTTTGACAACTTTTTATGTTGAAATAAGCATTTTTCTATGCTAAAATATTAATAAAAACAATGTATTACTGTAATTATAACATATATATACCTGTACTGTATATAAATAAAAATGGAGTAAAAATTCAATAAGTACATCCTACCTGTAGTATACTTTGCAGCCAATTCATAAAAAAGCATACGGTTTTCAGCAGTCATTACGTGTGCTAGACAAAAGTTTGTTAGAACAATATTATAATTTATAATAACTAACGTATACGTAACATTTAAGCAATACACTAATAAATCATAAAACATACTACTACGTACAGGAATACATAGACAGAGTTGCAATTCATAATGAACTGTACATACGCTTTTCATTTGTCACTACATGTGCTAGACAAGAGTTCGTTAGAACAACACGTATTATAGTTTATAATAACTATAACATAACTGTAAATATTGACTAAAATGCAGTAAAAAATCAATATGTATATACAATAGTGAACATTTAAGTAATACAGTAAATCATTAAATATACTTGCATTGTACACTATGGTAGACAAAGAGTTTCACGTTACAGTAACCAAATGATTTCTTACAAGGCCTGTTATTGGCTGAAAGAGGAGACTCAACCAATCAGGGCGGGATTTTCATTCTCTCGGGCTCTGATTGGCTGCTGCTAACGTGGTGTAATCTCGCAAGAACAGCGAGCATGGGTCCCCAACACATCTCCGTTCTCTACGTATCGCGTACCTCGCTTGCTTGTGACTTCATCGTGTACTGCACAGCTAATTCATTATCGTCATTCAAGTTATGGAGTGTATCTTCACTATTGAGTACCCATACTGAGCTTAAAATGTTTTTATTTTTACATATTCTATTACGTATACAGAGAGAGAGATGTGTATATATACATATACTGTACATTACATATTATTATTATTATGTTACTCATATCCTTAGCCCAACATCCACATATCATATGTGTTTACAAAGTGTGTTTTAATAAGTTTCCATGTGTTTAAAGCGTGTGGGAGGGGTGTTTTAAGGCTTACACTATAAAAAAATGTTTATTTATATGGTCTTTCTATATCATGGATTTTCACCTATCGCTGATGGGTCTGGAACATAACTTCCGCGATAGGTGGGAGATCACTGTATATTAAACCTGAGAATTTATTCTAGTAACCAAAACGAAAAGTATATGTTTGTGGAGCTACCTTAATATTATAACTCGATTGTCACCACCATTGTAAACAACTTGTTAGTGTGGCAGTTTAAGTAGAGAGCTGCAGAGTGCAGTTATAGTTTATGTGATAGGCTGATTATGTGATGCATATCATTTTTCTTTAGGGAAATGTTAAATGCAAAAAAAAAACAACTACAAATACACTAATTAAATAAATAACAAAAAGCCTGCTAATACAATCCAGTTCCTACGTGTTGTCTGAAATGGCAGCCCTCAAGTGCATATTTTCCTTTTGCTATAAGAAATCAAACATCTCTCAACATTCTTTATATTGTAAATTCCCTGTTTTCTAACCATACCCTTAATATGTTTCTTTCCCCAGGCCTAGCTCCTTTTTCATATCTCCAGGTTTCTGCATACAGGTCTATCAGTGATGATTCCACTCAAAGCAAAGCGTGTTTGGGGAGGAATTGGGTTCTGATTTCTCTTAATTGTAGGAATTTGTATTGCTTAGATTTCCACAACAGCATCATTTTAGGTAATATGAAGCCATTGTGTCCCTTTACAAACTGAGTTCAAATCACCTGCATTAAAGCTGGACAGCATACTTAGCATCTGACACTTCAGGCCTTATTAATACTGTATATTCTCTTCTTCTGAACACATCATCCAACTGTTCTTTAAACTGGAGTAGCTCAGTGTTTATTGTGAACTTGCAGCAATTTAGATTTAGAGTCAATTAAAATCAAAGCAAAAGAGTGTGTTCTGTGGCTGACAGTGATTGACTGCTATTTGAGAGGGTAGCAGGGGTGACGGTTTGTAGCTATGGTAGCCCTTCAGGAGATAAGTGGGAGACTCATGTTCTCTTAAATTGAAAAATGGGTGAAATGAAAACTCCTTGTATACTACTAAATGTTATTGAAAACATTCATATTAGTGAAATAGCTACAAGGTTAGAAATGGTTTAGCATGCTTAATTAGATAGATAGATAGATAGATAGATAGATAGATAGATAGATACTTTATTAATCCCAATGGGAAATTCACAATTAAATGTATTTTGTGATATTTTCAGGTACGGTAGACAGAAGTTTCAATATAAGGTGTTCTTTGAGGTAACGGTGACTTATGTTATGAGGCAAGGTAATCATGTTGACCAATTATGTCAAATATAACATTGACAGACGTAATCAGAGCCTTTACTCAACACTTAGTTGAAGTCCTTTTGGCAGTAATTACAGCCTGGAGTCTCCTTAGGTATGACGCAACAAGCTTCACTCACCTGGCTTTGGTGATATTTTGTTCATATTCTCTGTAGATCCTCTTAATGTCTGTCAGGTTGGATGGAGACAATCAGTGGACAGCTATTTTCAGCTCTTAACAAAGTTAATTCGATTGGATTCAAGTCTGATTGTAGAAGCATCTCAATGACGATCGGTAGAATGAGGTGCATCTCAGATGAATTTCAAATGTTATAGCAAAAGGTCTAAATACTTGTGTCAATGTGACGTTTCATTTTTTTAAATACATTTTCATAAATTACATAGTATCCATTTTTCACTTTGTCACTCTGGGGTTATGAATGTTCCTTGATGTGGGAAAAAATATATAAACAATTTTAGTATAAGGCTTCAACATATCAATATGTATAAAAGTGATGGAGTTTGATTACTTTGTAAATGCACTGTAGGTATGTACAGTATGCATAAATGCATGTCTTTGAGATGTGGACAGACAAAGGAGTACCTGAAAAGAAAACCTACGTATACAATGGAAGAAAATCAATCTCCACAGAAACTGGCTTTAAGTCTAGAGGCAATTTTATAATCCTCCGTTTTCCCTATTGAGTCATTAATTAATTTTCCCTCCTTAAATTTATTGAGCTTAATAGTGACGATCACACTAATGGAATGGAAAAAAGCAATTGAGATGTGTGAAAGACTTATGTCTTTCTTCATTTCTTCCCAGAGAATTAACCCCACCCTCAAAGGTCAAATATTTTAGACCATTCTTCAGTCGGGTGCATGGCAGCTCCACTCACTCACAGGGAAAGGAGTGCATGGCCTTCTTATACCAGTTCTTCAAAAAGCTAGAGTCTGCCAGGGCAACACTTCTTAAAGTACAGCTTACTTTGTGCATCACACATATACAGCAGATCAGGGTGAACCAACGCTGAAGCAGATATGACAGTGTAAGTATTGTAAAAAGATATATTTAAACATGCCCAAAAATTCAGAAACTACACAAGAGGTCATACATAAAAAAAGCAAAGCAATGTAGTGAACAAATCCAAAACTTCCAAATACAAAAACTGAATCCAAAAAGAGTTTAATAGGTCATACATAAGAATCCAAATAAGAAAAAAACTCTCAAAAAATCAAAACAGAGCTACGTTTCAAACATTGTGAAACATTACATGCAAATGCACAAGCAAAACTACTTCTTGAGATTCTTCTTTTTACACTATAGGGCCAAAAGTATGTGGACACCACTGCAAATTAACGAGTTAAGGTGCACTTCAGCTGCACCCATTGTTGTCAGCAGAAGAATGGGTTGTACTGAAGAGTTCTGTGATTTTAAATGTGGCACTGTCATAATTGCAACAAGTCAGTACATTACATTTCTGCTCTGCTAGATCTGCCCTGGACAATCTTATATGCCATTATTGTGAGATGGAAGTATCTAGGAGCAACAATAGCTCAGTCATGAAGTGGCAGACAACATAAACTCATAGAGTTGGGCTGCTGAGGTGCATAGTGTGTAAAAAACGTTTATCCTCTTTTGCGTCACTTAAAAAAGAGTTCCAAACTGCCTCTGAAGGCAACATTAGCACAAGAGCTGTGCATTGGAAGGTTTCCATGTCCAAGTAGCTGCACACAAGTCTAAGATCACTATTTGCAATGTCATGGGTTGGCTGGAGTATTGTGAAGCATGTCACCTTTGAACTGTAGAGCAAAGGAAATATTCTATCTAGTGATGAATAATGCTGCACTATCTGCCAGTCTGATGGACAAATATACTGTAGCTTTGGGTGTTGCCAGGCAATGCAACCTTCTGGACTGAGGAGTGCCAACTGTAAAGTTTTGTTGAGGAGGGATAATGATCTTAGGCTGCTTTTCAGGGTGTGTGCTAGGCCCCTTGGTTGCAGTGAAGTTTACTGTTAATATTACAATATACAAAGACATTTTAGACAATTCTTTGGGAAACGTTTAAGGAAGGCCCATTTCTGCTCCAGCTTGACTGTTCCCCTGTGCACAAAGCCAGGTCTATAAAGACATGGAGGAACTATAGTGGCCTGCACAGAATCCTAACCTACACCCTATTGAACACCTTTAGAATGAATCGGAATGCCGATGGAGAGCCAGGTCTTCTCATCCAACCTAAATACTTGACCTCATAAACGCTGTTTTTGGCTGAATGGGCACAAATTCCCATGATTTTATGAACTGCCTTCCCAAAAGAATGTAGGCCATTATAGCTGCAAAGGGGTTGGGGCGGATACAACTCAGTATTAATGCCCGTGGCTTTGGAATGGGATATCCAACAAGCTCAATTAGGTGTGATGGTCAGGTGTCCCAAACTTTTGGCCATTTAGTTTGCATCTCCTGGACATGACTATCACATAAAACAATTTGCTATGCAACAGGTACAGGTAGGAAATATAGGAGGAGCCCCAGACTATTCCTGACATCTTTAACTCCAACCAGTGGTCCAGGTATAGAGCTTCTGTCCTTAACAATCATTACATTCTGCTGGCCTGGGAGACATCTTGGATAGGCTCCCATGGACAGAGACAGAAAGTTTAAAAGACCATGCACATAAACAACGTAGATCCTTTGTTCACTTTATTGCTCGGTTAAGTTGTATTGCTGTTTACACATTTGTTAGCTATTCATCCTAATAATGAATGAGACCGCTTTGGTTCCCCAACTCATTTTCCTTTCTGTTTTTTTTTCCCTCAACCATAGTGTGCAATCATAATAATTCAAACACAAATTAAATTTTTATTGTCCCAAGAGGAATACTTGGTTTGCTAGTGGGGTTATTAAATACAGACAAGACATCACATAAGCTTAACAACCAAGCATATTCTCATGCATAATAAAAAACATATAGTAATGAGCATAGAATCATATGATATAATGTCAGACTGTATTGAGTAAAATTAAATTAAATCTAGCACAAAAGCTCTTCAGAATAGGAATGATAATTACTCTGTAAGGATAAAAAATCCAGGCTGCAGCTGTCTATTAAAATCAGGCTTACTGAGAAGGTTGCCAGCTGTTGGAATGAAAGAATGTTTGAACCAGTTTGGGTTTATTTTGCTGTATTTATTGTTTAAAGTCTAGAATAATGTCCTGACTTTTTTGCTGTTTTTTCTCAGCCTTTGTTATGTTCCATGTGTTGTGGGTGGTCCCCCAAGAGGCGGGGGCACTTGCCAATCACCACCAGGAACTGCCCTCTGCTCTATGCCGTTTCATTTTGAATGTGCTGAGGAGTGGTGAGTTCTTATGTTTTTCAAATTCAATGTGATTTTCTGGATTATTTCATCCTTCTGCTCTGTGCTTTGACCTGCATTTGGATTGGTTTGATTTAGTTTGCCTTCTTGCTGCTGGCAATTCCATTTGTCTTTGTTCTCCATGAGCTTCATTGTTATTGGAGAACATTTTTGTAAAGAATAAATGTTTTATTTTATAAAGATTCTACAAGATCCTTTTGTGTCAGGTCAGGATTTTTGATGGGTTTTCCCCCTCAAGTGGGCATTTTTGGAAGTGCTTTTGGTACTTATGTATTTTGGACTCCTAGTTCACAACAACTTCCTAAGAAAGGTAGATAGGTTTTTAATGATAGGAACCAGTAGACGAAATGTTGTGAAAATGGGCCAAATTTCCTGTCAAAAGATCATACAACCAGAGCTTAAGTATCGAGATGTTATCCAGAAAGCCACATACAGAAATTCAGGAACCAGAAATGTTAGGGAAACACTTTGTTTTCGTATTAGTTTGTATCTGGAAACTTGGAAGACCAGGATGTGCCCGACTTTGACTTTCATTCACACTCGGCCATCCCTATCTTTGCTATATGCTGCAGTTTTTTTATCTTATTGTTTTTTGTCCTATTTCACTGAAATGCCTCCTATTTATGGCTCAGGAGAGTTTGCCACTGGAGTTCTTTGTTGTGCTATCACGATGTGAAACAAAGCATTTTGTAATCATAATGATCATTAGACCTTAAGCACAGATCAGTTTGCAAAGGCATTTGTCCGTGTTTGTTCTGCATGCATTCTATATACTGCATTCTTTTTCCTGTGAGTGGCCATCAGTGTGCTTCATGCTTAGCAAATGTCACCACTGTTCTTTTCCTTTTTGCCATGTCACCCTTTCGAGTAGTTTGCATTAAGAAAAAAAACAAACACTAGCAACTTTGCTGCTACCCAAATCTTTTGATTTACCAGCACATATTAAGCTGGTAAAGCTTTTGATTAAGACCAAGATCAAGGTTCTAGCCCCAGTGGTTCAGAACTCTTAAGATTATATACAGTATATATATATATATATATATATATATATATATATATATATATATATATATATATATATATATATATATACTAGGGGGCTTTGCTCCCTGCTCGCTTCGCTTGCCCACCAGGGGCGCGCTACGCTCCAGCCACTTTGCGTCTCTGCTGCTCGCATTGTGAAGGGGGGTAGGGCAGAACGCACACTAAGGCGATGCGGACGGATCAGTTGCTGGCTTTCTGCTGCTGCCACCAAGCTGCGTGTTCTGCTTGTCGCACTGCACATCGATCATTTAAAAGCCTTTACAGCAGCAGTCCTTTTGTCTCACATGACGTTTAAGTGTCTCTCGCGGGACGCCAAAATGTCTTCCAAGAAGATCACGTATCGACCCAAGATTTTTTTATTATAATTGATATATCACTATATATTTACTATATATTTGGGGGGAGCAGCCCTGGACAGTGCAATACCTCCACCTGGATGCTGGATGGCCGCCCCCTGGGTTAGAGCGGTGCCTCAGCCTCCAGAAGGGCTCCATGGGAGATGGAATTCTCCCCAGACCTGTTGGGTTCCACAGGCGCCGCCAGTGGGTGCTGCAGCAGGAGCTGCTGGCCACTTTTGGGCACTGGTTTCGCCCCACCCGGAAGTGCAGCTGGATATCAGCAATCAGGCACCTGGAGCACTTCTGGGTACCCAATAAAAGGAGCCAGCAACCACCACTCAATGGCCAGAGTTGGGAGGAGGGGGACGAAGCTTGACAGGAGGAGTGGTGGTGCCAGAAGCGAGTGTTTTATGGTTTTTGGGACTGTGTTGTACCTGTGGGGATTACAGGGAAGATGTGCCCCACAGGTGAAGAAAAATAAAACTTTCTTTATTTTATACATGTGCGTCGGTGTCAGTCTGTGTCGGGTCGGGCACAATATAGCACCTTGTTACTATATATATATATATATATATATATATATATATATATAGTATATAGATCCTCAAAACAATGTTAAATTAACAAATAATTGCAAAATTCCGATTCAGCATTCTCAAAAAATTACAGAACTCTAAACTCTATTGGCAAAGAGAAAGCTACTGGATCCCTGAATAAAGGTACATGAGTAATGAGTACAGAAGTTCAGATGTGATAGTCTATAGACTATATATATATTGTGTACAAAGCATAAAGAAGTTGGGAAAAGGTTTGAGACACTGTGGTGAACCCTTTATAAATGGATGAAAGCAAAATACCAAAAAAGATTAGAACGTCTTTTCACATGGGAGTCATCAAATTGTTTGGCTCAAAATGGCAGTCTGTCCGGTCTTACTCCGGGTTCAGTGGACATTTACCATCACTGGGGCCCTTAAAATGTCTCCCATATATATATATATATATATATATATATATATATATATATATATATATATAGGTACAGGTAATGGTAGTAAAAGTATTATTTCTAGGCATTATCACAAAAAAGCAGGAATGCTGCTAAACACAACAGTGCTGTGGTTAGTGTTGCAGCCTCACAGCTCTGTGGACCACAGTGTATTTCTGGCCTGGTCACCATTGTGTGCATTTTTCCATTTCAAAAGTGTGCAGGTTATCAGCAGGTCAGTGGGTAACTGTAAAGAAGCTATATGCGTGTGCCATGCAGTAAAATGGCGACCCGGTTCTTTGCTTTCAGGTATGGCTCCTTGTGACCTGTTAAATGACAAAGCAGTTTCAGAAGCAGATGTAGAGATCAACTTTTTTTGACCCCTTGAATGCATTACTTATTCAAACAGTTTACAATTTTTCCACAAGAGGGCACTAAATGATTTCTGTGGGTGCCTGGGCCACAGTCATCATAATTGCATGCTATTGCTGATAATTTAAAACAGAATTTTAAAAAGAAAGCTTAACTCACAGTCCCAGGACATGCAAGTTAGGTGAGCTGAAGTTGCTAGATCAGCCCTAGTGTGTGTGTGTGTTTGTGTGTGTGTGTTCACCCGGTGATGGACTGGTGCCCTGTCCAGGGATTGTTCCTGCCTGCTGAAACAGGCTCCAACTTTCCTGCAACACTGCTCAGGTTAAGTAGGCTTAGAAGATGGAGAGATGGGTAAATAAAGGAAAACACAGGAGTGACAGATCAACAAAAAAGTAATGTTTTTAAATCAAGAACACTTCAGTAGCATTAATAATACAATGCCCAATCAAAATGTTGCAAACTATACTCTGGATTAGCAGTTAGCAGCTAGATGAAGGTGGTCAGCAGACTCCACAAAACCTACACTGTTTAACTACATACACTAAGGGAACTACGTGGACTTTGAACGGATGGCAGACTTCATAAACTGCTGAATCAATGGAAAAAGGTGTCTGATTGTTGAGTACAGGGGTTTAGATGTACAATGAAATTCTTACTTGCATGTGCTAATCAATATATGATGAACTGTGACAAAGCATTTTATATGTGTGGTGTCACTCAAGTTACAGACATCTCTGCCCACCCCTTCAAGCCTTTTTCAGGGTTCACTGAGATTGACCAGGTGCCCCCAAAATAGGATATTGAAGCAAATGTTTTCTACATCTGTATGCCCTTACTGATGCCCTCTAGTCTGCTTTTATGACACACAAGAGGGACAGTGACCTTATTCTAACCCCGGTTTACAGGAGCTGCCCAAGTTATAGACATGTGTATTTAGCAAGCATTCAGACCCTTTCACTTTTTTCACATTGTGTTATGTTACAGTCTTATGTTAAAATCATATAAATTCATTTTTCCCTCATCAAGCAAAATTCAATACCCCAAAATGACAGGAAGCAGGATTTTATATATTTTTAAAAAATTACTGAAAATTGAAATCTTAAATATCACATTGATGCAATTATTCACACCATTTGCTCAATTCTTAGTTGTGGCAGCGATTCCATCCTGGAATGAGTCTGGCATGACAAGTTTTGCACACTTTTGGGGATTTGCTGCCCTTCTTGTCTGCTGAACCTCTCAAGTCCTGTCAGGTTGGATGGAGACCATCAGTAGAAAGTTATTTTCAGGCATTTCTAGAGATATTTGATTGGGTTCTAGTCTGGTCATTCTGGGGTACTGAGTATTGCATGATAAGGGAAAAAATAATTTGTACGATTTTAGCATAAGGCTGCAGCCTGTTACCTAATGAAATGTGAACAACATGAAGGGGTCTGAATACTTTCTGACTGTACTGTAAATTGAAAGCACAGAAAGGTTATGTGATTGAATTAATTCTTTATTGTAATCAAATATTGGAATCCCATTTTCAGGAGACATTTTATAGTCACTAGTATAAAGCACTTTGCCTGCCTACTCCTGTTTTAAACAAATGTGCAGAATGGGCCAGAAGCAGCTCTACCTCAGAATTGAACAAGCTTGTACAAATTCAGAAATGGAAACATCCAGCCAGGAGGTAAATGACAGGAATGAGCAGAACATCCATTTACTTATAGCAGTTGGGCAAGGGGTCATATGGCTCACTTTATTGTTAAGAATGCTTATGTGTGAACCCTCACCCTCAATATTCTTGCCCAGCATGATTATTAGACCGGTAATACTACAATACTTGAATAATTACATTTAAGGGCTTTAGCAGGTTTCTTCTACTGAAAAGACAATAGTCTGAACAGACACCTAGTGAGGGTCAAATATCGTATTTATTATCCATTTTAGTCTGATAAGATCTTCAGTAGAATTTTAAAAATAACCGCAATCCTTATAGATTGTTATTTGATCGCAAATAAAAGCAAAATCAAGAGATTGAAATCTGAACAGCTAAGATGCAGAATGTTTGAAGGGTGGGAAAAGAGTTAGAGGTAGAGTCTGAGTGCCATCTTCTGGCTGTCTTCATTTTATTGTCTGTACAGCCTGAGACAAATAGAAATGATTTTCACTGTCTGCCTCTCACGTTTGCATAGACAGAAGTCTTGTTTAGGCAAGATGACTTGTTTGATATGCCACTTGATCAAATAAAGTCAAACCAATACTGTTCTGTAAATGACCTTACAGAAAACTCAGTGCAGGACAAAATCATATTTAGAGCAGCATGCTCCCTTGAACTTGTAGGTGTAGTCAAGTTTTTTCTTATGTCTATATAAGTCAATGAAATTATTTCTTGTATGTCTCCTCAGAACAGTTGAGAAACATGCAATTTAAAAAAATAAAAAGTATATGTAGCACATAACATATCTATCTATCTATCTATCTATCTATCTATCTATCTATCTATCTATCTATCTATCTATTGTGGACTGTAGGGGGCACTCCAGCTTCTCCATGCCAACACAGACAAGCTCGGACACAAGTATAAAATGGACAAGAGAGTTTTTATTGTGGGAAACTCTTCCTTTGTAAGTGTTTCCCATGCAACAGGCACAAGTACAAAGCACAGTATAAAGCATACAGTAATATTTTGTGTTCTCTCTGTCTCTCTCTGCCTCTCTGTCACTGCCTCCTCTGCTCCTCTCCACCTTTCCACAGCTTTGGCTCCCCGATTTGAGGAAGGCAGTTCCTTTTATATTGTCCCCAGAAGTACTTCCGGTGTTCCAAAGGATGGGCATGGGAGCACTTCAGGTTAAGGCAGGAGCCCAACAAAGAATGGCTTCCCAGTCCCCGTGGCACTCCTTGCCGGCATCCAACAGGGCTGAGTAGAATAAGCCCTGTGGGAATCTGTGGTGCCACCACAAACCAAGTGGACACAATGCCCCTTGGTTTCTGTCTCCCCCAACCCTTCCATCTTGAGGGCATCCTGGGATGCCAACCATCCCTAACAATATATATACAGTATATATTGTATATGTATATATAGCAGATTCTTAGGACAGTTATACAAATACTGGGTAACACCTCCTTTTGCCCTCAATTCTTTGTGGCATAAATTCCACAAGATATTGGAAACATTGCTTTAAGATTCTGGTCCATGTTGACATGATTGCATTACCCAATTTCTGCAGATTTATCAGTCTCACATTCATGCTGTAAATCTCCCGTTCTATCACATCCCAATGGTGTTCAGATTAGGTGACTTGGAATGCCACTGAAGAACACTGGACTTATTGTCATGTTCATGAAACCAGTTTGAGATGACTTTTGCTTTGTGACATGGTGCATTATCATGCTGGATTTAGCCATTTGAAAATGAGTAAATTGTGGCCATGAAGGAATTTACAGGGGCAGCAACAACACTCAGATTGGCCGTGATGATTGATTGGTATTAACGAGTCCAAAGTGTGCCAAGAAAACATTCCCCACACCATTACACCATCACCACCAGCCTGGACTGTTGATATAAGGCAGGTTGGGTGCATGGATTCATGCTACTGGAGCCAAACTCTGACCCTATCATCTGTGTGCCTCAGCAGAAATGGAGATTCATCAGACCATGCTACATTTTTATACTCTTTATCTGTCCACTTTCTGTGAGCCTTTGCCCACAGTATCCTCAGCCATCTGTTTTTGGCTGACGGGAGTGGAACCCAATGTAGTCTTCTGGAGCTGCAGATGATCCATCTCAAAGTTCAATGTGTTATGCATTCAGAGATGCTTTTCTGCTCACCACATTTGTAAACAGTGGTTGTCTGAGATGCTATGGTCAGCTTTCTGTCAGCTTGAACCAGTCTGGCCATTCTCCTCTGACCTCTCTCATCAACGAGACATTTCCATCCTCATAACTTCTGCTCACTGGATGATTTTTGTTTGTTGTATCATTGTGAGTAAACACTAGAGACTGTTGTGCATGCAAATCCCAGGAGATCAGCAGTTACAAAAATACTCATACCAGCCTATCTGGCACTAATAATCATGTCACAGTCAAAATCACAGAGATTGCCTTTTTTCCATTCTGGTGTTTGATATGAATGTTTACTGAAGGTCCTAACTTGCATCTGTGTGATTTAATGCATTGCACCACTGAAACATGTTTGGCTGAAATTGCATGGAAAATTATGTGTGCAGGTGTTCCTAATAATTTGCTCAGTGATGGTATACAAGTATGATTTGCTGCTGCCATTGCAAATCCTAATGCAGGCTAATCTCAACTGTTTTGAGCTTGTGAGAAGTCACAGGGAGAAGGAATATGATGTGAAGGCTACTGTATGACTGCAACACCTGGACACATGAGAGACACTGAGAAATTAAAAGTAGAGTGTACTTGAATTAAATATTTCTGTAATCAGCTGGTACCACTGCAAATTTCAGCACCAACGAAGCTGCGTTTCACTCTACAACAGGAGTTATTTGTCCAAAGACAAAAAGGATGAAGAGCTGGAGCAAGTATAAAAGAAAGGAAGAAAGGATTCAGAACCGGTCTGGCATCTATTGTAATGAACAATATTAGATTAGATTAGATTAGATTAGATAAACTTTATTAATCTCAAGGGGAAATTCAGTGTGCTTGAGTATAGCAATCAGAACCTGCATGTATTTTTCCATCCAAACATCTGTAAACTCACTTTTACCCACCCCTTTCTATTAAAAATAGCAGCGGTCCTAGCCCAAACACTTGAGAAGCACCACATTTGCCTGACCCTTGAGAATAAGAGCGCCATACCACTTCATGTAAAGGTTACAACACAACAGAACAGAGAGACCTGATCTTTTCTTTTATTATTAACTGTTATCATTTTTTTTTTAAACTTTGATTTGTGAAAGTATTCCAAGAAAAGCGGGTTGCTCAATTTTTGATATAGTGAGGTACACCATGGCATGTTATTTTGTCAGAAGGGCAGTAGGAGATTGGGGTCGCTGAGTGCTGTTTTTCTGTGCCAAATGGATAATCAAGGCCATCAACAACTTGTTTGCCTGGCCTTTGCCTGCAACGCATAGTTATGTAATGTGGCCAAAGAGTGGCTTCAACAAGCTGTAAACAAGCACTTTGTTATTGCCCGCACAATTGGTTTTGTGTGTTTTGCATGTTTCTGTTTGTCTTTCTCACCATGACAGTTTGCCACCCCTCTTGCTCCATTTCTATTCCTCTTCATCTTCACGCAACCAGCCTTTTCAAGTCCCTCTCTCTCTCTGTCTCTTACAGTTTTCTTAGCTTCAGCCTTTGCGTTTTGGTGTAGTTGAACATTATATCTCTAGACTTGAAAGGTTTGTAGGAAAGGTCAGCTCTGTTGAGTGCTTTATAAATTGCTTTTGATTCATTATAGCTAATTTCTAAACTGTCCTGGATTTAAACCAATACATTCTGTCCATAAATCCACTGTTCACAAGATAGTGCCTTCACACTCTTCTTTTAGCTCTGCAGAGGTGGCTCTGGAAAACACAATGAGGATGTGGAAGTGTGGCTTACAGGAAAACTGGATTAACAGGCGACAGATTGTAAGAGATGCAGGATTCCCTAATTTGTACTGGAATACCCCACAAAGATATTAAGCACTCTGACCCCCTTTTCTAAAATAACAATGATAAGATAGACAAAGCAAAGTTTTAAAAGGAGAGGGAGCCAAACTTAAAATTGTAGAAGGCTTTCCAAATCAAACCTCATGCACTACCATTCCAAGATCTATGGCTCAAAGATTGGGCTCCTTAGGCTTTTAACATTACACAGATATCCTTAATGTGAGTCATTGACTTTTCAGGTAACTGCCAATGATTACAGTTATAAGGCACAGTGATATACAAAATTATAATTAATACATATTAGCTCTGATGCCCATCTAAGGTGTGTTGAAATAATAATAATACATTTTATTTATATAGCGCCTTTCCCATGCTCAAAGCACTTACAGAATATAAGAAAGAACGGCAGGGTGTACAGTATATAGCATTGTACAAACCAGATAAATAAATAAAGAAGATTACGACAGGCTTTTTTTTTCTCTGAATTCACTAACAGACAACATAATTGATGGTCTAGCACACACACACACAGGTTACAGGAGCATCTTGACAGAGAAGTAAACTGAGAGAAGGGTAATAAAGTCAAGTAGAGCTAAAAGCCTTCCTGAACAGATGAGTTTTGAGTTGTTTTTTAAAAGAATTCATAGATAACACATTGGCTTAATGGTTAGTGCTGCTACTTCACAGAGCAGGTATCCTGGGCTTGAATTCTGTACCTGGTCCTTGTCTGTTTTGAGTTTGCATGTTCTTCCCATGTTTGTGTGCCTTTTTTTCCCACATCCCCAAAAACTTACAAGTTTGGCCAACTGACAACTCTAAATTAATCCCAGTCTGTGTGTGCTGAATGAGAGGACATACAACTTGACACTATCAAACCTTCTAATTCCACTTCAGGTAAAGGGGCGCTGGAGCCGTTACCAATGGCACAGGGAATCCCCTATAGACTAGAGCCCACTCATGTAGATACAGGGCCTATTTAGAATCTACTGTACAATTAACCTAACGTATAGATCTTTGAGATGTAGGAGAAAACCTAAGAGTACCCAAAGGAAAAACTTACACAAGCACAGGGTGAATATTTAAAGTCTACATGATTTAGTGTGCTGGATCTGTGAGGCAGCAGTACAGACCAGTTAGCCTTATAGTATAGCACAGTAAATAAAAATACATAGTGCAATCAAAATGGCAGTGCATGTATATGCAGCAACCCTGCTAGCTCCCACACAATGTTGTCCTTTATTTACTTTGTTGATATTCTCATAGCCCTGACTCATTTTGCTCATATTTTCATTTGTTAAGACAGTCACATTGTAATGGACAAATTCAGTGAGAAACCTTAACTTTGTCAATTATGTGGAAGTCTGTGGGAACAGAGCCGCTAACCATTTATTTGTGGACAATTATGAGGCATGTGGTGGTGTAAACAGAAAGAATGTCTCCAGGCTGTGCCTTACAATGCAATCAAAGAGTGCAGCTTGCGTTTCCAGCGACGTGCTAATGGGTAAAGACTACCAACAGCTATGCGGCGTAATAGATGTATGCAAATGAAATGGTCAGAGTTTAAAAGCAATTTGAGAATGATTTGTGAAAAATACCAACATGGACCAGTGTAACCGCTTTGGGGAAACTGATACAGCCAGAAGAAGAATGCACAATTGAACCATTATGTGATTTTTATAAAATGCAGCATTTGATTCAATAATGGATAAAAAGCAAATGCAAATAAGAATTTCACAGTACCCTATAAATATAACAATAATTGCCTATACAGTGGATTCAGAAGGTATTAAGACCCCTTCTCTTTCTGCACACTTTATTGTGTTGTAGATTTAATAATGGATACATTTTCCATTATTGCTAATTAATTTACACTCAATAACCTATAATAACAAAGTAACATTTTTTTCAAAGTGTGCAAATTTATTAAAAATCAAAAACATAAATTTTTCATTCACTCACACTTACGGGTGCCATCTTTAATGAAATGTAAACTAATATTAAAACCTGAACAGTGTGAGATTTGCTTAGTCCATGCACCACCTAGTGGTCACGTATGCTTTCCTCAGTATTATTAAAGGATAAATGTTGTATGTCTCAAGTTGAAGTTATTTCTTTACAAACATGGTATACTGTATATGCATTTGCCACACAAAATTGTGCTCTAAAGTTAATCGCTTTCTATTAATTTTTTAAAAATCATGATCGCTCTTCCACTTTACAATGGAAGGTATGGCGCACGGAGAAAAAGCTTAAAAACTTACCAAACATGTCCATTTTTCAAGCCAAGATGGTTGTCAAGTATT
This sequence comes from Erpetoichthys calabaricus, assembly GCF_900747795.2. Classification (NCBI taxonomy): domain Eukaryota; kingdom Metazoa; phylum Chordata; class Cladistia; order Polypteriformes; family Polypteridae; genus Erpetoichthys; species Erpetoichthys calabaricus. The sequence continues at coordinate 177,773,586 of NC_041401.2, forward strand.
GATCCACACCTCCTGTGTTTCTGGTGCATGTTCGTGGCAGCAAAAGGGATCTGGAAATAATCATTTGATGTGTTTTCTGTTTGCTTATTTGTCATGCATGGCTGGTCTTCTTTTGAAATGACTGAATCTCAAAATAGTGGTGTTGTTGCTCAAAAATGACATGCATAATTATTTTACAATGTGTGTGTAGTTGCAAGATGCTTATTAATACTCAACAACTGTCTTGGCTTCAAATGGATGTATTTGATTACTTTTTAATCTTTTCCTCTTTGCCCAATAGACTACAATGTAAAATGCCATTGCAGGCAAAGTATTTTTTAAAATTTATAGAAATCAATTAACTTCAGAACACACTTTTGTGTAACAAATGCATATATAGCATGTTTATGAAGGAATAACTTCAACTTGAAAAATACTGAACTTATCTTTTAAATATAAATATCTGTTTGTTTTGTTAATAAATACATATTGCTTACAGTTGTCAATAAGCAAACGCTTGAGGGTGCTGTTGCCCCGTGAAACCCAACAGACAAATGCAGACACTGGTTTAAAAGCACCCAGAAGTATTTTTATTTTCTTCTTCAAAGTGCCCAAAAGCCCCTCCACCACCATAAACAAGTAAATCACTGTAAGCAATACACACAATAATTCTCTTCGCCTCCCAGCAGCTCCGTCACACTCCCTCCCAACTCCGGCTCACTTGCTGGGTCTCCCATAGTCCTTTATATAGTCCTTGACCCGGAAGTGCTTCTCCTCTTCCGTTCACATGACTTGTCAGCACTTCCGGGTCAGATGGAGAATTACATTTTTCTTCAGCCCAGAAGTACTTCTGTTCCTCCATCCCCGTGACTTGGGAGTACTTCCGGGCTAAATGGTAAACTAAAATCCCCTTGTCTCCCTGCAGCATCACACGGTGGTCCCCAGGGTACCCAGCAGGGTTGTGAAGCCAAACTCCATCTTCCATGATGCCCTGCGGGAATCCAGGGCACCTCTAGGCTGCAGGGAAGACGCCATCTAGCGTCCTGGATGTGTCAGCTGGGTTGAGCTGCCGGCCATCCATCACACAGTACATCTCTGTTAAAAGCCAAAGCCTAGTGCCTGTATATATTGTTATTTCATCCCACCTCCTCATCCCTTGTCATAGTTCTTATTTACATTGAATTTTACAACATTCTTAAAATAATCTGTTTGCATATTTTCCTGATCTGCTTATTCAAGTTAAAGAAATACTCCAGCCAAAAATTATATTTTTATATGCTACTTACCTCATGTAGTTTTTAGTGATGTTAGAGAAACAATTTTAATCTTATGTCTTCGTGGAGGATGGAAAAACAAAGTTTCTGATAGAACTGAAGCCTACGGTGACTAGTGCTGAACAACGGCAAACAATATCAAAAAATTCCATAAAAAATCTTTTGTATCTCTTGTTGCATAATTCCAATGTCAAGTCACCCAGTCGTATGCTCACAACATGTAAAACGCATGTGTTTTATGATAAAATATTCATAAATAAAAACTTCTGGAAATGAAAGTAGTTCACACACTGGAAGATCCTTCACACAGGGTCACGCTTTTAAATTAACTATTCATTGGTCGAGAGTCCTGTCTTCAATTCAAAAGCACACAAGGCCCTGTGTGAAGGGACATAGTGCTTGTGGATTTTCCAAAGATACAGTATTATTACTCATTGAGAAAGTTCTTAGGAGCACTATATCAAAACTGGGTAGGGCCTCTCAAAACAGCCTCAATTGTTTGTGGCATGGATTCCACAAGATGTTGGAAACATTGCTTTGAAAATTGTGGTCTTTGTTGACATGATTGCATCACTCAGTTTGTCAGGTGCGCATTGATGCCGCCAATCTCCTGCTCTACCACATCCCAAAGATGTTCTGTTGAATTCAGATTCAGTGACTGGGAAGGCTTCCAAAGAACTCATTGTCATGTTCATGAAACTAGTTTGGGACAACTTTTGCTTTGTGACATAGTGCATTATCATGCTGGACGAAGTGTTTAGAAGAAGGGTAAATCATGGCCATGAAGAGATGCACATGGTCAGCAACAATACTGAAATGGGCCAAGACATTTAAGTGATGACTGATTGGTATTAACAGGCCTAAAGTGTGTCAACAAAACATTTCCTACACCATTATACCAGCTGGAATCAGTGACTCAGGTTACCTCTAATTGAGCTCATTGATAAATTAGCTCGTCTTTTTTTGTTCTATTATTCTGTATTTAGAAAAGAGCAGCACAGATAGAGTCACAAACACTATTTTTGCCTCATTGTTTCATTCTTTAAAAGCTGTTACTTAACAGTGTGGCACACTAAGGTGTGAGCGATGAAAGGGATCTAATAAGTTGTCTCGGATCATGCTGCATTAACCTCACTATATCCCACACTATCAGCCTCCCTGATGATACGCAGTGCTGTTGTTCTTTTGACATTTTTATTTCGCTTGAAACTTCTACCTGTTCATTATGCAGAATGTATGTCCTACAGGCTAAAGCACTTGTTCCTATATCTGAAGATTTCTGGTTTTGAACCTCACCAATGACTCACTGTGTGACGCTGAGCAAAGTGACTTAACCTGTTTATGTTCCAGATGAGAAAGATATATATGGCATGTAAACAAATGTTCTACTGCAATTATTCAGCCTGGGTTTGGAGTCCACTTTAATTCCTGGCTGGGTGGTTTCTTTGTGGAGCTTTGTGTTCTTTTTTCTTCTTAGAATCCTGGTGTGGCACTGCTACTTGTCTAGCTTCTTCTGCTCCTCCCAATGGAATAAGACAACCTGAGTGATGGAACAGTTAGTATTTAATGGTTATTTTACTCTATTTACACAGTTGGGGACTTTAGCATGTACATATGATATTACATAATGCCTTGGAGTAGGAGAGAAACCAGCCTTGGTCAGCATAACTGTGAATGTGCCTGTTAGAAGTGACTGTGAACCACCGTAGACTTTTTTTTTTCTCCAAGACTGCTGTAAACTGGAAATTTTTTTCCTCTGAAGTCAGCAGGCCTTATCTCAGTTCTTATGATAAAAGACTTATTTTAGTAAGAGTTTGTTTTCAGTTGTACCTGAGTTTTCCACCAACTGTTATAATTACTTTGTGGAAGGAAACAGAAGAAATATTATACAGCAAAAAAATAGACAATGAAGGAACCAAAAGGAACAGGCAAAAATTATGGTCAGGGAACAGGCAGAGGACAATAACCAAAATAAACCCAAGAAAAATCAATCCTTTAAGCAAAAACATAATACCAACATAATATAACCTGAAGTCATCTTGTGTTAATTAGTCCTAACAACTGGTAACAGAGAAGAGATCCAAAGCTAGGATACCAGATACTTTACAAAACCGTCTTAAATAGTTGACATGTGATGACATAATTTATGTGACTCCCGTGTCAAATAACTGGCAACCATCATAACCATTGTCTATTCAGATTACTACATTGGCTTCCTGTAGTGATACATATTAAGTTCAAATCCTTGATACTTGTCTACAGAACAATCAATGGGTCAGGACCTTAATGGACACACTTATAGGTCTGTTTTGACCACTCAGTTCTGCTGATGAAAGGTGCCTGGTGATGCCACCTCTGTGTGGCATCAAATCTCAATCCAGACTTTTTTTAATGTGTGGCTCCTAGCTTGTGGAATGAGCTACTAACCTCCTGTCGCAGGTGGCTGGGGGGGGGCGACCCGGCCGGGACACCCCGGAGGACTGGAAGAGGGCTTACGCCTTCCCCAGACCACTTGGGGGCGACCTCCCTGGCAGCTATGGGGACCATGGGTACAGAGCTTGGAAGCTCATCCCTGTAGGGGCCCGTGGTCACTGCCAGGGGGCACCTGAATGCCTTGGGAGCCCTGGACCTCAGCATTTTCGCCACATCCGGAAGTGCTGGGGGGAAGAGGATCGGGGACACCCGGAGTGCTTCCGGGTACGCAGCCGGCACTTCCACCACACTGGGGAGTGCCGGTGGAAGATTGCTGGGAAACACCTGGAGCACATCCGGGTGATTATAAAAACCTCCCTTCATTCGGGACTGGAGTCGGGTGGAAGACGGACGAGGTCTGGGAGAGGAAAGAGGCGGCCTGAAGAAGAGAAGGCATTGTGTGATGTGGCCAGGACTTGGGGACTGTGAGCACTGCTGTAAATAATGGACTTGTATAATAAACGTGTGTGGGGTGATTTAAACGTGTCTGCCTGTCTGTGTCCGGATCATGTTCCATACCTCCATTTAAAATTCTGACTCCCACAACATGTTTAAGAAGTGTTTGAAGATGCACTTGTCTGTTGAATTTCTGTGTGATATTAGCTGTTAGGTCTTTATTACCTAGGAATTGTAACTTGCTTCTGTTTTGTTCTAAGGTTTTCACTTGTGGTGACCAATTTTGTACCCTTGTCCTCTAACACTTGTACCCAGACTGATGTATACTCAATTGACCTCTTTTGTAAGTGGCTTTGTATAAAACCATCTTTTAAGCAAATAAATGTAAATGTAAATAATATGGTTGTGGTCATGAAAAAATGAGCATAAAACTACAGCAAGAAAGACAAAGGTCCTAAGATCATGTCAAATTAACATAATTGTTACATCGATAAAATATTTTAATGATGCAAAAAACATATTGCATAAACTCAAAATGGACAAATATGAGTTCCAGACATAAAAAGACAGATGTGTAAAATCTTATTGCAAAAGATGTGTGTCAGATTAAATTGGTGACTCTACAATGGCCAGGTGTGAGAGTGAGTGCAAGTGTCCCCCAAAAAGAACAGACATCCCATTTAAAGTTGGTTCAAACCTTGCACTCATTACATCCAAGATAGACCTGGGCTCTGTGCAACCAAGAACTGGATAGGTTAACTAGAAAATTAGCAATTAGGAAGACTGGTTTCTGTTTTACTGCTTGATTTAAAATTTTAAAATGGACAGAAGAGATGATGGAGGATTAGTTTTGAGAAAATAAAAAAAAAACCTTTGCTGCAATCGATGGCACCTCTAAGGAAGCAAATTATAACTACAAATATGTGTAAGTAATCTGAACCTGTACTCAGTGAAGGACACCACACAAGAAAATACTGAATTGAACTGAAGGTGCGTGTTCATTCAAACACATCCTTCATGGTTACAGTGTTGACTGTAAATTGGCCTTGTCTGAGGGAGTATGGACGAATATCTGATTCTGTGTACTAAACAAAGACATCTGAAAATAAACTGGTAGATGCCTCCTATTTCTTAATCCTTCTCCCTCTGATTGGAGCATAGGGCCTTCAGTGCAAAGCTCCATCTGTCTTCATCGTGGGCTGTCCAATGATCTTCAGTTCTGTCAATATCTTGCTTCTCCTGGCCAGAGCTAGTCTTCCTCTTTACCTTTTTCACCTGGGAATTCCATTCCAGGATATGACATGCAACTTTAGTCTGTTCCTTATGTGCCCAGTTCACTTCCACCTCCTTTTTTGTATGATGTTTTGTTTGCATCCAGAACTCTTGGTTTGCAATCTGCTCTGGCTATCTCATGTGCAAGATCTAGTGTATGCATGAGTGTTAATGAAAACTTGCAGCTTGTACTCCAGGCTCATGCTTGGTTACCTGGTCTGTGCTCCATATAGCAGCATAGTCTTGACATTGGTGTTAAATATTATGAACTTGGTGTGACAGCAGACATTTTTGCTCAGCCACACTGGCTTCAGGGTGATGAAGGGTTGACAAGCTTTGTTTATTCTGGACTGCACACATTTTTCTGAACCTCCTATCTTGTTGATGATACTTCCTAGGTACATGAAAAGGTCAATGTCACTTATTGCCTAGCCATCTGTGCTGACAGGACCATGCTGGGTTGTGTTTATTAGCAGGCTCTTGGTCTTTGGTGACGCTGATCTCTAGTTCCATAGTCCTAGCAACATTATGGATGCTTTTTGTGTTAGCAGACACATTGTTGTAAGACTCCACGTCCAAGCAGTATTATGAGAAGGGGAAAAATTACCAGGAGATGATTATGTGAGTTGTGAATTAAACAACTGGACACACAACAAAGGTTTGGAGCAGCCACCCATCTAGCTTCCCTGTCTGCAAAAGGCTTTGAGTTGAGTACAATGTGTACAGGTTCAAGTCCAAAGTAAAACTGTTTAAATATGAAGAACGAGGGGTTTTTATAGTCAGTTCCCAGGAAGTGATGTCCTCGGGGCCAGGACAGGTAGGATTTCTCGTATTTGGTCTGCTGAGACAAAAGAGTGAGGTTTAGCGCAACACACCGCCCACCGGCCTAGCGTGGGATTGGCGTTTTCTGGTCCCTTTGGTTGACTACCAAGCGCACGTGTGTGACAGAGTTTAGAAGTATTTAAAAAAGAGCAAACAGGTTAGTATCAAAAGAGGTAAACAAAACATGAGGGCAACACAAGAAGCAAAGCAGAAAGAACTTCAATAAACCAAAATAAAATCTGATACTGGGACCTACTTGTTAAAAGCTTACTAACACTAGAATTGTTTTTATTGAATTTTATCCAACCAAGGGATGAAACATGTTGAAACGGCTACCATACTTATATCAGCACATTGCTCCTAATGCATCTCATTAACAACGAATGAGACAGTAAATAAAAAATACAACTTTCTTAAAAGAAATTGAAATGAAAAGAAACTCTTTAAAACAAAATTTGCACAATATGAAACTATAAAATAGATCAAACATACACATATACTGCATTATTTACAACACAAATATCATCTACAAAATCCAAATCTTCCAGTTTCTGCTTGAGAGCTCACTGTATACCTTGAGGCTGGGTTAACACAGTTCTTATCACCCAGTCTACTACAAGAGAGAAGATGATCAGGACAGCAGACATCCCTACTCATGAGAGAAAACTCCAGTATTAGCAGTGAAGGGCGCCAACCGTTCAGAGTTGTGGATGACTCTGCAGGTAGTGTCTGTGCACATGCTTCAAGTCATGTTGGCATTGTTCTGAGGGATGTTGTAGTGTTACTGGGTCTTCCAGATCACTGTTCTCCCACCATGTCGAAAGCCTTCTTAAATTCACTGAACAAATTATTAGGAACACCTGCACACTTTATTATCCATGCAACTATCTAATCAGCCAATCATGTGGCATCCATTTGGTGCATAAAATCATGCAGATACAAGTCAGGTGCTTCAGGTAATGTTCACATCAAACACCAGAATGGAGAAAAAATGAGATCTGAATGATTTTAACCATGGCATGATTGTTAGCACCAGACAGGCCGGTTTGAATATTTCTGGAACCGCTGATTTCCTGGGATTTTCATATCCAACAGTCTCTTAGAGTATAGTCAGAATATTGTGAAAAGCAAAAAAACATCCTTTGAGTGGCAGTTCTGCGGATGGAAAAGCCTTGTTAATGAGAGAAGTCAGAGAAGAATTGCTAGACTGGCTCAAGCTGGCAGAAGGGCTACGGTAACTCAGATAGCAACTCAGTACAAATGTGATGATCAGAAAAAGTGTCTCTGAATACACAACATGTTGAGCCTTGAGGCAGATGGGCCTCAACAGCAGAAGACCACATTGGGTTCTACTCTTGTCAGCCAAGAACAGAAAGCTGAGGCTGCAGTGGGCACAAGCTCACCATAACTGGACAGTTGAAGATTGAACAGTCACAGCCTGGTCTGATGAGTCTCGATTTCAGCTGAGGCACATAGATGGTAGTGTCAGAATTTGGTGCTAATGGCATGAATCCATGCACCCAACCTCCCATACGTCAACAGTCCAGGCTATTGGTGCTGCTGTAATGGTGAGGAGAATGTTTTGTTGGAACATTTTGGGCCTGTTACTATCAATCATCTCTTGAATGCCACGGTATATTATTGTTCTGCCAATGTGCATCCCTTCATGGTCACAATTTACCCATCTTCTAATGGCTACCTGCAGCATGATAATGCACCATGTCACAAAGCAAAAGTTATTTCAAACTCATTTCATGAACATGACAGTGAGTTTGGTGTTCTTCCCAGCTGAGGATCTGAATCCAGTAGAATGCCTTTGGGATGTAGTAGAACAAGAGATTCGCATCATGCCTGTACATCTGACAAATCTGCAGAAATTGCATGATGCAACCATGTCAAAGTGGACCAGAATCTCAAAACATTGTTTCCAACATTTTATGGTATTCATGCTGTGAAGAATTGAGGCTTTTACGAGAGAAAAAGGAAAGTTTACTATGTAGTAGTATAGTGGTCCTAATAATTTGCACAGTGGGTGCATTAAGTGCAGTTTGCTATCACATTGAGCTTGCTCTGTGGCACTTCCATGGGGGATCTGTGTATAATAAAGATTTTTTGATTACTTTATGTTACACAGCGTAACTAGTTTTATTTTATTGTTTCTTTATCTGTCACAAATTTCTCATTGACTTTGACATATCCTAAAAATCAGTGCCTACCTCCATTCTCTCATTTAAAGCAACATGTCTGCTTTATCAGGACACACACAGACAGTTCAACATAGTGTTATATTTCTGAGTATGGCGGCTATGATAATTTTATAGAGCTGAGCCTTCAGCTGTTGATTTTCCCTTCACACAGAATGTATTTTGCATGCCTAAGTGCATTATATGAGTAAATTAACTAAGCTTATAAAGTGTGTATACTTTAAACAAACCTCATACCCATTGAATTACACTGCAGCAGCTGGAGGAGAAGCTGTGCCAACAGATCCCCAGAAGATGTGGCAGCACCCGTCCAGCTGCATTACGTAGCTGATCTTTCCTTTCCTTTGCCCAGCTGGTGCTTTCAATTATACATATCCTGCTTTGTTTTGGCAAAACTTTTTAAAAGTTTGATTGTGATGGTTAAGCCCCAAACCCTCATACCCTAATTTTCAGTGCAGCCTAAACTGCCCAGCCCAATTAGTGCTCTGTGCCACCATCTGTGTGGTTCTTTGTGTCATACATTTGCCACCAAGATAATGGATCTTATTAAGTGATCTATGCTTTTCACTTTATACGCCAGAAAGCAAAAGTCGTATTAAACTGGTTTCATGAACGTGAGAATGAGTTCAACGTTCTTCAGTGGCCTTTCCAGTCACTGGACCTTAACAAGATAGAATACCTTTGGGATGTCGTGGAAAAGAAGACCTGCAGCATGAAGCAAAAGGAGGTCATACCGAGTATTAACACGGTGGTCCTAGAAATTTGATCAGTGAGTGTATTTACAGCTGTCATATGCTCCATTAGAGATCTCATTGCTTGCAGCAAATGTTTTTTTTCCTCACTTGAAGACTCCCGTGGAATCGAGAGAGCAAAAGGAGAACAGTATTAATATAGTGTTCCTAATAATTAGCTCAGTGAGTGAATAGCTGTGACTGCCATTCCACATTATTGTTCTAAGATATATATATATAGAGAGAGAGAGAGAGAGAGACTGAACTCTCCCAGAATTATTTGCTTTTATGTATGTCTACAGATATTTGTGACTTGTGTTATTGCCTTTTCTTCTGATTAATTAACCCGAATGCCACCATTCCCTCTTCCTTTTAAATTGTTCTGGCACAACGTGCGAATCGAAGAGTCAGAATACACCTCAAAATACAACTCCGGTTACTACATATAAAGGGATCCAAAACCCGAGATCATTCAACATCTTCTGTTTTAACTCTTCAATCGAAAGCTAATTATAATTGTAACGAAATTGACTGATTTTAAAGGAGCAGCATAAAAAGCCGCAGTTAAGTAAAGTACATCTCGCGACGCGTGACTCTAGTGGGAAAGCCCGTTTATTTTCATCCCCACGGGTGATTGGATAGAAAGGTGATAAGCCTGCGTCTTTGATTGGCTTCTTATGATATTTATGCGCGAGTGTCGCATTTAAGAGCGTTCTAATTGGTCTTCATTGAGAGTGGGCGGTCTTTGGTGGTGTCTGCCGAGTGCCACACAGGTCTCCTTTTCCCGGGCAATAACCTCCTACACACGTCCTCCGACTCTTGCATTTTTTTCCAACGCGTCAGAGACAACACCCCCCTCCCTCCCACTGACGTCATAAGCTGCTGATAGGGCCGACAGAAAGGAGCAGAGCACAGTGAGCACACGAGCTTGGTATAGGGCAAGCCGGTTAGGACTGACATTACCGGCATATTAGGTTCGGCGGAGAATTCGCAAACGGAAAGAAAAAGAATGGGTGTTGCTTTTTTCGTTTTGAATGCGTTGTGATGCTACCGTGAAGATGCCTCAGAACCAGACCTTTTTACACCTACTTGCCGGGGGGTGAGTATTAGCGGCTTGATAACCAAGTCACGGTGTGGTGACCTTTCAGGTCGTTTTTCTCTGTTAAAGGCCTCGCAGCAGTGCACATCTGTTTATTCCTTGTGCGCGAGTGATCGCTGAACGTCCCCAACCGCTTTTACGTGACTGCGAAGGGTTTTTCTGTTCCTCCTTGGCCTTGTCATGCGCAGTTTCTACATCGTCAGGATGTGCTGCATAGTCACGGCGCCGTTGTGAACGTGTGCGCAGCCAACCTCCTCATGGCAAGTGCAGTAGAAAACTGACAACCATACCAGTCAACATCGATTTGTCATTTTGTTAGGGAAGAGGTGGATCAAACTCTTATGTCTGAGTTGCGGAAGGCGAGCGGCATTTTTGCCGTCATTGTCTGTTGTGTTTTTTAAAGCTTCACTATTATTACCCATTGCCAAAACTGCACTCCCTTCTTTTAAATTATTGAACAGTACAATAACCGTTGTTATGTTTATAGGTAGTCGTACTGAGATACGTGTTGTTTTTTATGTAACGTATGAGAAATAAGGACGTAAATGTTTCTCTTTTATTCTGTTTGTATATCTTCCAGTGATCATTCCCTAGTTTTCAGTTTTTGTCTTTTATCCTTTTTTTTGTAATGTTGCATTCAAAGATGAGATAAATTGTCCAGAAATAATAATAAATTTATGAGAACATGTAAGCGTCCAGGCGAAGTTTATTTGTTTGTTTTAAAAAGGGAGACAAAAATGTTCGTAAACATAGAGTAAACAGACCGATTTCTAATGTAATGTGATGTGTAAAATGCAGTAACTACGTAGCATTTAAAAGAAAGCTGTAGTGTTAATATTTTAATTACAATTATATGTTTATTATTTTTATGCCCTTTTCAATTAAATATCTTAAAAAGTAAGTACACTAGGATTTTTAAAAATTATTTCTTCCCGTATAAATGTAAATAAAAAGACAAATAGGGGTTAATGAGTAGAACAAAATGCATTAACCGTTTATAACGCAGAAAACGGTAATGGATGTAATGTAATTACTTCTAAACAACCAAGATACATAGATGGACATTGCTATATCTCCTAATAGAGTATTTCCAAAAAATTATAAGCTTTCACAATTAAGGTGTTTTAAGCACTTCGCGCCAGCGAGCCTGGCTGGTTGAAAATTCAGATTTATAGAGTGACTGGACGCTGTTCTGTGTGAGGGGCAATGCAAGGTTTGAAACCTAATCTTCAACTTAAATAAACTTTTTCATGCATAAGCATTTTCCTATGTATGTAATAGCTGTGCTTTCGGTGCTTGTACATTGAGAATGCAGAGAGATTTTTCCTTATTTCAAAGAATAAAAGAATAAATACTGTATGTGGACCAGGTGTTTGCATTGGTTGTTATTGTGGGTTCTACTTTACATAAAGATTGATTGGCATTGTCAATAAACATGTAACTTCCAAGTGTCTGTGGTCACACGTGTAGATTTGGGTCTGCATATTTTGGATATTGGTATTAAAATTTATTAATGAGTGATAGGATTACAGTATCTGTTCTGCATAAAAAAAAGCAAATGACTGTCCTACTGTTTTGTAATTTTTATTGTCAGTATTTTGATGTGAATTCATATTTTTAATGTTCACATCATGTGTTTTAATCTACATTTAAGTTGCATTTTAAGATTATTTGGTTTTACTCTGCTGTAAAATAAATGCACAGGATATTAGTTTTTTTTTTTTTTTTATGCATCTTTCAGGTTTTTCTTGTTTTGACCTTTCCTTCGTAATCTTCATTATTTTAAAAAAAGTTTAAAGTAGAATTATATATCTTGGAAAAGTTTCAAGTAGACAGAAAAGGACTGAGCTATTACATAAACTGAAATGTATTATTAGGAACAGATCTTGCCCAGACTGCATAAGGAAATGGGCGGTGCAGTCATTTGCAGCCTGTTCTATAATTGGTGTATGCAGACACACCGCCACTCATCTGTCTTCACTGTCCGCTTCTAGAGGAGTGCATTCTGGCAACTCCATTTTAGTGTGTATGTGTGAGAGATCTTCTGAAGTTAATGTTTCTAATAGGAAACATCCATCTATTCTGTTAAATATTTGCATTTTAAAAGTGCATTGTTTAAAATTGGGTTTGTGAGGGAAAATGTATTTTCTTTTTTGTATAAGGTCATATGCATAGTTGGAATGTGAAATGAAGTAGCTTTTGTTAACCTTGTCCCATTTTTTAATATATTGTACCAGCTTCTGAGTTTTTTTTCTTTGCCCCAATCCTTAGCAAGGTTACAGCCATATAACACACATTTTTTACAGCCTAATAGCTACAATGAAATATATATACAGTGCATCCGGAAAGTATTCACAGCACATCACTTTTTCCACATTTTGTTATGTTACAGCCTTATTCCAAAATGGATTAAATTCATTTTTTCCTCAGAATTCTATACACAACACCCCATAATGACAACGTGAAAAAAGTTTGCTTGAGGTTTTTGCAAATTTATTAAAAGTAAAAAAACTGAGAAATCACATGTACATAAGTATTCACAGCCTTTGCCATGAAGCTCAAAATTGAGCTCAGGTGCATCCTGTTTCCCCCGATCATCCTTGAGATATTTCTGCAGCTTAATTGGAGTCCACCTGTGTGTAAATTCAGCTGATTGGACATGATTTGGAAAGGCACACACCTGTCTATATAAGGTCCCACAGTTGACAGTTCATGTCAGAGCACAAACCAAGCAGCATGAAGTCAAAGGAATTGTCTGTAGACCTCCAAGACAGGATTGTCTCGAGGCACAAATCTGGGGAAGGTTACAGAAAAATTTCTGCTGCTTTGAAGGTCCCAATGAGCACAGTGGCCTCCATCATCTGTAAGTGGAAGATGTTCGAAACCACCAGGACTCTTCCTAGAGCTGGCCGGCCATCTAAACTTAGTGATCGGGGGAGAAGGGCCTTAGTCAGGGAGGTGACCAAGAACCCAATGGTCAATCTGTCAGAGCTCCACAGGTCCTCTGTGGAGAGAGGAGAACCTTCCAGAAGGACAACCATCTCTGCAGCAATCCACCAATCAGGCCTGTATGGTGGAGTGGCCAGATGGAAGTCACTCCTTAGTAAAAGGCACATGGCAGCCCGCCTGGAGTTTGCCAAAAGGCACCTGAAGGACTCTCAGACCATGAGAAAAGAGACAAAGATTGACCGCTCATCACCAGGCCAATACCATCCCTACAGTGAAGCATGGTGGTGGCAGCATCATGCTGTGGGGATGTTTTTCAGTGGCAGGGACTGGGAGACTAGTCAGGATAAAAGGAAAGATGACTGCAGCAATGTACAGAGACATCCTGGATGAAAACCTGCTCCAGAGCGCTCTTGACCTCAGACTGGGGCGACGGTTCATCTTTCAGCAGAACAACGACCCTAAGCACACAGCCAAGATATCAAAGGAGTGGCTTCAGGACCACTCTGTGAATGTCCTTGAGTGGCCCAGACTTGAATCCGATTGAACATCTCTAGAGAGATCTTAAAATGGCTGTGCACTGACGCTTCCCATCCAACCTGATGGAGCTTGAGAGGTGCTGCAAAGAGGAATGGGCGAAACTGGCCAAGGATAGGTGTGCCAAGCTTGTGGCATCATATTCAACAAGACTTGAGGCTGTAATTGCTGCCAAAGGTGCATCAACAAAGTATTGAGCAAAGGCTGTGAATACTTATGTACATGGGATTTCTCAGTTTTTTTCTTTTTAATAAATTTGCAAAAATCTCAAGTAAACCTTTTTCACGTTGTCATTATGGGGTGTTGTGTGTAGAATTCTGAGGAAAAAAATGAATTTAATCCATTTTGGAATAAGGCTGTAACATAACAAAATGTGGAAAAAGTGATGCGCTGTGAATACTTTCCGGATGCACTGTGTGTGTGTGTGTGTGTGTGTGTGTGTGTGTGTGTGTGTGTGTGTGTGTGTGTGTGTGTGTGTGTGAGAGAGAGAGAGAGACAGACAGACACACGCGAGGGACGTTCAAAAAGTTTCCGCACTTTTTTTGAACTCTAATTTCAAAAACAAATGACATCAGTTTTCTACATAGGCCTCTTCGTTTGTGATGCAATTTTCCTAGCATTGTACCAACTTTTTAATGCCCAATTACTACTCCCGCATTCACAGTTTCCATTGAATATTTAAAAGTGTGGAAACTTTTTGAACTTCCCTCGTTTATGCACAATTTTTATACTTAAAAGTGTTAGATTTATTATCTGCAGTTTCCTGAGTATCCAGCAGGGGATGATTTCTGGAATGGAAAGTGTTGCCCTTTCCACAGTTATTTCATTTATTTTGATTTTATAAGGGCTTCTTGGTATTTAGCCATTTTTGGGAATTATTCTCTGCAGGTTGTAGCCACAGATACCTAGATTTGAATATGTTACTCTTGTAATTTATTTTGACACACAAGTACTTGGCTAGCTTTTTCATTTAATAAAATTTATTTGTGAACATTTTTTAGATGTGGCGGTACAGTGGGTGCAATTGTCACATGTCCTCTTGAAGTGATCAAGACCCGGCTTCAGTCCTCCGGTATTTCCCTGAGACCCTTGTACCTGTCACAGATACAGCTGGGAACACTAAATGGCACTGGGGTGGTGCGACCAACATCTGTAGCACCTGGGCTGTTACAGGTATTGAGGTGAGTAGGTTTACATTGTTTCTGTGCTTGTAGTTTAAGGGCTGTTGTTATTAAATGTGTCTAAGCAGATCCAGATTTTAAAGTTGATAATGGGTTTTATTTATATTCACTTTTATTCATTAGTCAGTATTTCCTTTGTTATAAACCTGCTTCTGAAGCACTTTTTAATGTGAGTTTTTTCTACACTCTACATCTGCATTGTATCCCATGTAAGCAAAATGCAGGAAAGCAACATAAGCAACTACAGTACTCCGATCACTCCAATCCATTTAAATTATCTCGAATTCAATCAACCTTCTCAGTTATTAAAAATGAAAAATGTTTGTCCTGATGACCTTATGTTGAATTTGTTTATTATTGATGGTTGTTGACGTTATAAATCCATCCATCCATCCATTTTCCAACCCGCTGAATCCGAACACAGGGTCACGGGGGTCTGCTGGAGCCAATCCCAGCCAACACAGGGCACAAGGCAGGGAACCAATCCTGGGCAGGGTGCCAACCCACCACAGACGTTATAAATCACACTATGAAAAACACAATGTATTTTTGACACAACCAAGACTACATTCTAGACAATTTAAAACATAAAAGTCAAGTATAGCACGTTTCTGCCTAATTCAGAGAGGTATGCGAACAATGTCCAAAATGAGACAGTTCCTCAAGTGTATTAAAATGTCAAAGAGGTTAAGCAGAGGCCCAATATATTTATTTTTTGAACCGCATTAATGAATTCATGCCAAATTCTGAAAAAGCTTTGGATCATTCCTTGTAGAAAGATTTTGTTTCTGATTTTTAGATAATATAAGACAAAAATTAATTTTGACTTTCCTTCTGGGTTAGGACTGTTCAAGATGACTAACATGCATTAACTTGTGAGGAGTGTAAGTAGGATATGACGATAGTTTTATTTACTTTTTTTTTTTTTTTTTTTGTAGCATAATGTGATTCCATCTGCTTATCCTCTCCAAATATAGCCACTAAAGCATAGGGGATAATTGTAAATAAAATACTTTCTGGGAGAAAAAGCATATATTTTTCTTCAAAATGGTGTGTGGGGTATGTTTTCAGATTTCACAACCTAGTTAGGCGTGTACTTGGTGACAACATCTACGGTTTGGGTTCTGTCCCAGCTCAACTCAAATTAACTAAAGCTTGGTCAGGTAAGTGTAATGTACAGTTTTAAGACTGATTGTTTGATTGGCAACACAATATTGACCCCAGAGGCGGTGTGGCATGTGTGTGTGAGGGTATCTCTTGCAATGGAGTGGTGCCCAGTCTAGGGGATTGTTCCTGTTTTGCCTGTGCTTGCTGGGATAGGGTCCAGACTCCCAGTCCATGCCCTGCAACCCTGTTTAGAATAAAGCAGGCTTTGAAAATGGTATGCTACGGTATGGTACATAATATTTTGTACAGTTTGTTACTGGCTGAACTCCATTTCCTATCTGAGGTTCTGACTGAAAGGCCGTGTCCATATCATTGCCTGTGAGCATGTAAAAGGTTCCTTCTTTGAAATATGTTGCAGATATTGATGGTGATGATGATATTTGGAAAAAACAATCAATCATCACTGCTGTCTAGTATAGTTTCAAGCATAACTACTGATGGATGATTAAGGAGATTAGGCCTTTTGACAAACTTTGAGTTACGCTTAGTAAAAGTAGTACAACATTGGAAGATTATATCTGAAGCATTGTTTATAGGAATCTGTACACACATTTTTTTGTCTGTAAAGGTCCGGATTCCTAGTGACTTCCCTGTATGTTATACTGTGTGAGTTAAAGAATCCTAGAATATGCAATTATCAAGCATAGGTATGGATAAGTGTAGCGTATTGTCCTTAATGTAGGAGATGACTTTACTATATTTTGAGTGAATGGGTTACTGCCTTATTGCTAGCAAACCACCATAGCATAGTAAAAACAGGAGCTTGTGGTGGGGTTTGGGGAACGGTCTGTTGCCTTACACCTTCTTCCACTGTATCAAAGTGCAGCCAGTCATAAAACTGACAGTAAGGAAGTACCATGCCCCCCCTCTGCTTTAGATCTTTGCAGATTCAGATTTTTAATGTGTTACTATTTTGCATTTAAATTTCATACTTAATGTGTCTATAAAGTGCTTAGTCATTTTGAATTCAATTCAATACATCCATTTTTTTTTTCTGTTGTTCTGGCTTATTTTTCACAAATGTATTCCTGTTGTGCGTGAGTTATATGTTAACAAGCTAAGCAATTTGTCTTTTTTTGTTTTTGCATGACACAGCGTTTCTGTGTTGGCAGTATATAGTCCTACTTGGCAGGCAGATGAAATTCGGAAACATTTAGTCCCTGAAGCATTTTTAGCCGATGAGTTTGTCCTTGTGTTTTTTAATTAACATTTTCAATTTCTTGCTGTTGCTCTTTGTTTGATAAAACGGTCCTCTTGTACATTTTGGTTCTATTGATAGCTGAATGAGGGCTCCAAAAAAGAGGGTGAGTGTAGAGTTGGTCAGCAACATAACATCTATAGCCTGAATCTTGTAGACCTTGGATAAAGCTATTAAAAAGTAAGTTCCCATGCTTTTACTTTCAAAGACTCTTATAACTGCAAGCTGTGGTTGATTTCCAGAAAGAGCAAATTCTGTATGCAAATGAACTATTGGATGAGAAAATGAAGATGAAAAATTGATCACTTCTTGATTGGAAATCTTTAAGCTAAAAATTTGTGGAAATTTCTGTTTAATCATGTAAGTGTAGTAAACAGAAGATACATTTTACTAACCCAGTTTATCTAGTCCAGAGACACAGGGTTGGAAATTATCCTTATTTACCAAGTTATAAAATTTAAAACTGTCACGGTTACCTGCAGGAGAAGGTAAACTCTAGTCATAATGGGTAGCAATGGCTTAAAGTCATGGTGCGGTCATTCTAACAGTTGAATATAAATTGAGCTTTTAAATGAAACACATAATTTGACTCCTAATTTAGAGCGTCTTTGTTTTTTATTTTATTTTCCTAACAGTTTTGTGATGTTTTATCATATTGTTTATATCAATGGCCTATTCAGGACTTCTTCATGTTTTGTTGTGTTATGCCATAGAATTATTCCAGAAAGTATTGCATTGTCATCTGCCTTCTGTCACCCAAGTATTCTAAAAATAAAATTGAGAATAAACATGGTTTTCTGATCCATACTGCTAATGTAGAGCAAGTCGAAAGATTTGTATGAATTTGAGATAAAACTATATAAACAGTATTTTAATTAACAGAAGAGACTGGCCTTAGAATTTACAAATTGGTTGGAATTAAATCCATCAGTGAATTTTACCTCTTTTTATGTGTAATATTAATCCCTGCAGGCATTGAATATTTGCTGAGCAGACTCTGGCAGGGCTAGAAAATTAATTGGTATCCATCATTCAAGTTGGAAGCCTCTCCTCAAGTAATTTGCATTTTAGTTAAATGCTCATATAGTTCAGATTTAGCTGTGAAAAATGTCTTATCTGAAATAACCCAAATCAGCAATTTTATTTTTTATGGAAAGACGCTCCCCAATTTAAATTAAATTCAGTCATATACCTCCATATACCTGATGATTGGGACTGCTGCATTGCACAAAAAAATGAGGTTGCAAAGTAAGCGGCGACAAATCCAATAAGAAGTAAAGTAGGACAGGGTCATTCACAGTTTTCATGTAGGTAGGTCTAATTGTTTGAACATTTTGTATTTCTTTTTTTGGTTTCTCAATTTAGAAGAAATATTAAAATCTATAATGGCTGGCTTCTTCATAGTTGTTATTACAGTGCTGCCCGATGAGATAATTAATGTGGTGTGGGATAGGGGTTGCATGTAACATAATACAGAAGGCATACAGTTGAGTGAATTGCCAAATGCTTCTAGACTAGCTGAGTAGAAAATCCTTCCAGCGTGTCCTTGGATCACTGCAAATCTTGCCTTGTACACCTTTTGTGGGAGGCTCCAAAGGGGCATACTCACTATATGAATAATCTGCCTAAACTAGCTTCCCTCAATCTAGAGATGTAGCTTTTTTTTGCTCCAGTGTCCTCCCATATTATCAAGCTCCACACCCTGTCAGATACAGAAGTGCTAATCCTCACTGTGGCTTCATTGGCACTGGGTTTTGAGGTTTGAAGTACTTCATTATCTGCAAACAGCAGAGATACAATCCATAGGTCCCCAAACTGCATAGTCTTTAATACTTTGCTGTCTTTTAATATGCTGTCCATAAAAACCTTGAACAGGAGATGAGACATACCCATGAAAAAGTCCACAGCCCACACTGAACAGACACACCTTAACACCAAGTATACCAACACAATTTTTGCTCTGCAAATACAGGGGATGAATGGCATGTAGGTGTGCCTGCAGAACCCCATAGTAGTCTCGTATCTTCCACAAAATACCATGGAATACATGCTCAAAAGCTTTTTACAAATCCAAATCACATGTAGACAGGGTTGGCAAATTCTCAGGATCTATCAAATATCTGTGCAAAGCTGAAGAGTTGGTCCACCATTTTAGCATCCACATTGCTCCTTCTGAATCAGTTTCATCTATACAGCTGGGCTTTCCATTCAAGAAAAGCAAACTATTCCAGGGAGACTGAAGACTATGATACCTTGGTAATTTCCCTTTTTCAAAAACGGGAATCCCTAAAATGGAAGCCCGAAGCCCTAACACCACCTTTCATGCACCATTGAAGAGGTGTGGTACCTAAACCACCACCAATACAATAGCCAGTGTTTACAGTATTTCTGGTTAGATCTCATCCACCCCTGTGGACATTCCAGAATGGAGTTTTTTAAATCACTGAAACACCTTTAGCCTCGGAGATGGACCTAACCATCATTAATGCTTCTAGCTCTGATCCCTCAAAGAGGAGAGTGTTTCTACCAGAAATCTGAGTTCCTCAGAGTGTTCCTTCCAAGTCCACCACCAAGTTTTGATGAGATCTGTCTTTTGTCCAAAGTCATTCTCCTTTCCCTTGACAAACGTCACCCACATACAGGCTTTTGCTTCAGCCACTGTTATAACTACTTGTTTGTTTGCATACCGTTGCCTTAGATCCAATGCCCTTCCTGCTAACATTGCTCACAAGCCTGCTTTGTCCATTTGACCATTTCAGTTACAGCTGGTGTCCACTAATGAGTGCTAGAGCTGTTACCATTAGAGGCACCAAAAACCTTCTGCCCAGCCTGTTGTAGCTGCCTCTACTACAGGGGTCTTGAACACAGACCTGTAGTCCTGAATTAATCCTCTCATCATATCCAGGAAATCATCCCTATCTGTTTAGGGCAGGGGTAGGCAACGTCGGTCCTGGTGAGCCGCAGTATGTGCAGGTTTTTGTTCAAACCCAGTTCCTTAACGAGAACTCAATTATTGCTGATGAAGCACATATTGCTTAAGTGACATTTTAATGCTTCATTTTAGTGGTCTCGCTTGTTAAGGTTCTCCAACCTTAATTGCTTATTTCAATCTTAAACTGCTGCATTCAGTGTTTTAATTGCTCCTTATTAGCAATAAGATGTAAAAGACAAAGCAGCCAGCAGTTCTCCAGCTAGCTTTTTTTCCAATTACATCTGTGTGTGTTCATCATGCACTGTTTGATTTAATAAAACACTTACTAGAAAAATGTGACAGACTGAAAATGATCTGTTTTAGGCTTCATATCATTTGGATGATATCCTTGGAAAGGAAAAAAATCTACGATATAAGAGCCTTACATTGCACAGACTAACAAGCCATAAAATTAAATAAGGTCTGAGATTGGCAATGATTGGTTTCTAATTAAGCAATTGGGTTGGAATGAAAACCTGTAGCCACTGCGGCTCACCAGGACCGACGTTGCCTACCCCTGGTTTAGGGGGTTTGTCCACCAATCACACCCTATGTTGGACTGCTTATTACCAAGCAATTATGAGTTAACGGTTGACGTTATCCCAGTCATATAGAAGATAGGGCCTAAGAGCAGATGATGCATCTGTAAAGTTAAGCATTGACCTTTGGCTCAAGAAACTCTGATGTCCGATAGAATTAATGAGCATGCTTGTGTTCAAACATTGTGTTGGTTTCGGACAATCCATAACTAGCAAAGAAATCCAATAATAATAACCTGGTTCAGTTCAGGCGAGCAGTTCCTCCCAGTCATGCTCCTCCAGGATTTTCCATCATACATCACATTGATGTCTTCTAGTGGTATTGCAGAGTTGGTAGACAGTAGTCTATTAAGCACTGAATTCAGCATCTCTTAAAAGGGATGAATGCACAGAATGGTTCATAGTTTGGTCGATACACACAAACCGTTAAAACGTTCCTGTCTTCTACTCAGAGTCACACTGGTATAACCCTCTTGTCCACTGTAACAAACTCCAGTTGCATGGCATCCAGCCTATAGCTGTGACTATCCCCAAATCAGCTGTGCTCCAATGCCAGAAAAAGATAGCAACCACTCCAATCAATAAATCTGATTCAAAAGACAATGCACAAAGATGAGGCTGAGTGTTTCTATCCTGTACCTTTCAGCTTTCTGCATGGGTTCCAATTCCTTCTTCACCATGACATGTTACAATACCTTTTTACATAGTGACACAAACTGGTTCTTGTAAAGGTTTAATCTGTCTAGGTGTGTATTGTCTGAGTGGTATTGCATCTGACTTTCATCCTTCATTTTACTGGTGTTGATTCTGAATGGTGGTTCTGCACAGAGATTCTCTTTCATTGATTGATCTTTGTCCACCATTCCTTGTAGACACATTTGCTCAACATAACTGAAGACCTTTGTGGTATATAAACCACCGCAACAACAAGGTCATAATTCTAGTACTAATGTCATTTGTGCAAGTAAAGTCATTTATATGAAAGATTATAATAACTTGCAGATTTAGGAATTCATTCTGTTTGAATGTTTTGCACTGGTTGCCTTAAAGAGCATGATACCCAGTATGTTTGTTTCAAGAGAAGAATTTATCAAGTTGAGACTTGCAATTCCTTATTGGCCTGTGTCCAGCTGGCAGATTTTTTTTTTTCCTGATATAATCTTTGGGCACTTGCCTTTAGGATTGGTATGCAGTTATGTGTGTTTTAAATCAGATCCCATCAAGCTATGAAATCATTCCCTGTCCCCAAGAAAAGACTATATTGAGCCACTAATGTACAAGCTGCTACAAATAAAAGCTTAAGACATAACCTTGATGAAAGTCGAGTGTTATGTGAATGTTTACATATTTAGTTAACAAATAACATCCTGGCAAAGCAACTGGTACTTTATGATATCCCAAGCAAAAATAAGGATACTAGAGTACTTCATATTGTGTGTGCTGTCAATGAAATACATAAATTATTATAAATACCTAAAGGAATAAAAAAATTTAAATACATAAATTGTGTGACACGTTTAATGCATTACGACATATCATTTTATTTATTTATCATTGTTCAAAATATTCCTCCATACTAATAAACTAGAATACTGCCAGCTGAGTCTCAAATTTTAAAGGCAAAATAGGTATGGCATATTGCAATAGGTACATGAATTTCAATATATTTATTTTATTCTGCATTCATCTTGCTTTTGGAGCAGATAAAAGTATAGAAATACAGATACACTTGAACAAAAACTAACTACCTAAATAAAAAATATCCTTCTATTGGCAATAATAACAGGAAGCTCTTAAAGTATGTAGCAGGTAGCCTTTTACACATTTCTGTTTTTCTACCACATGTTGGTGTTAATTTTAAAAGTTATTCTTTTTTCCTCTTATGATAATAAGAATAAGGGTGAAATACAAGAAAAGCAGAAGATGGTTTAAACACCATGTTAATCTGTCCAGTGATAAATCTTGAAGCAGTAGTGTTTTTCTACTGTTTCTCTACTGTGTTCTTTCCCTGTTGAAGGTTAATATTTGAACCAGAATAGACAGAGCGTATTGAGGGAAACGTGCAGTGGATGCAAATATTTGTGTCATAACATAATGACTTTTAACCCCCTTCCCTCTTATCCACCTGCCAAATGCAGATATCGAGTATGTTTATGAGTCAAAGGGTGAAGTCTTATTTATTTCTGGTTTGCTTGTTTTCAGTCCACCACATCAGTTCCTATTTTGATAGGAATTGTGTATCAATTTGATTTGCTTGTTTTGATTTGTTGATTGTTGTGCCTAACATGGCTTAAATATAGGAAGGTTCCGCCTCTGATAACTTCGCTGATGAATTGACCAGGAAGCTCCTCTTAAGAAGAAAAGAACTTGCATAACAATTGAATGGTTTGATGTAGAGGCCTTTTCCCACATTTGGGAAAGCTGCAATTTGTGCCAGCAAACAAGCAGAGACAAAAAGCCTCCTTACTTTACATAATTGATTCATTTTTACTTTTTTTTTTTTTTAGGTCAATTTTGGAAAAGGAGGGTCCAAGATCACTTTTTCGAGGCCTGGGTCCAAATCTTGTTGGTGTTGCTCCTTCAAGGTAGCTGACTGTCTTTTGACTTAATTTGTTTTCACAATAGCAAAGGACTAAGTCCCTGCACTAGTGATTTTAAACTGTTGGTTGCATTCTTTCATTATTTGCTTTGCTTCCTTAATATGAAATCTATATTCTTAGAGTGCCATAATTCTAAAACAAATACCACAAAGATGTATTCTACAAAGCTGTCTTAATTCTTTTTTTTTTTTTATTGAGATTCCATTTCTATGAGAATCTTTTTATATGTTTAGATTCTGCTGCCCCTTAATTCTGCCATTTAGCAACCACATGCAGTCACAACCAGTGTAGTTTACAGAGGTATAGTGTCTTAGTGGCTGTAAGCAATTGCTACAATGTGGTTAGGAATAACACAGCAAAATCTAAGTAATACACCTGTTTTTATTGTCTATTAAAAGTGCATCTAATTTATACCTTCAAGCAGGTTAAGCCATCAAATAAATACATTTAGGAATCTTCATCAAACTTAAATATTGATAAATGGGAAACAAGCCGTTTTGATTGCTGTAGCAGGACTTGACAAGCTGTTTATTGCATTCTTTAGGAGTTTACTTTTAAATACTTTTTTTGCAACATAAACATTTGAACAAATATTTGATCGCGACATCAGCTTATTCAGACTTCAGCATATTCATTCAGTCAGGGCAGCACTCTTCAAACCTCTCTGTAGTTAAAATTGTCTTCTGTTTCTTTTAAATGTTCACAGTATTACAAGTAAAGAATATTACCTAGAATTTTGCGACACTTTGGTTTACATTAAACTTTTGTTTCTTGTTGCATAAATGTCCCTCTTTTACTATTTTGCAATAGGAAAGTTGAAGCTATTGCACAGAATTCCTGATGCAACTAAATGTAAATCTATGTAATAGTTACATAAGACTTTCTTCCAAAGGATATTTACTAAGTCAACCATTAATGTTGTACATTCCAATAAAAAGGAGAACACCCTGGCTGCTACCAGCACAATGCAGTTTCAACTTTGCCTCTTGTGTTTTAAAGAGAATAGAGGCAGACATGCATGTGAAGTTTATTTTCCAGTTCATTTTAACATATAAGATGACTTTGAAAAGTTAAATATGCAAGTAAAACTTTAACCACTCTCCTTTTGGTTAGTACAAGTATAGGTTTTTTATGCAGATATTTTAGCTCTAATCTGATAAAGTTGAGAATATTTCTGTTAAAAGATGGATTTTGCTTTACTGAGTAACTGTTGTGTCCTCTTCCTCCCACACAGAGCCATATACTTTGCTGCATACTCCAAATCCAAAGAGAAGTTCAATGGCATCTTTGTACCAGACAGCAGTTTGGTTCACATGTGTTCAGCAGGCTTTGCCGGTAAGCATTGCCATGGATGACATCCTCTTTTCCAATTCATTGCATTAGTAGTTTCTCTGCTTTTAAAGAAAATACAAATTTTCTGGAAAGGTTTTATTCAAGAGGCACTTGTGCCTTATCTTACATATTGTGTGTGTAATGTTTTTGGGTGTTGCAGTATAATGAAGATAATTCAGAGGTAGAGGAAACTTGGATAAACACTAACAGAATATTTGTCAGGACCTATTTCATGTGAGATTGTAGGAGCAAATGAAGGAAAGAAATCTATGCGAACTTAGATGAATTTTGACAATTATAAAGGTTATAAATAAAGTAGGTTGCTTTATTCAAAGTGGAGATATTATGAATGTGTAATGTAAATTTGATTGTTCTCTCTCTCTCTTTCAGCATTTGTTACAAATTCATTAATGAACCCCGTATGGATGGTCAAAACACGTATGCAACTGGAAAGAAGGTAAAGGATGCTGATAGTTAATTTTTAGAGACCCTAGTTGTTTGGAATAATTTGATTCAGTGTTTGCCTGACCTTGTCCAGTTGGCTGCCAGCCCCTGCCTGGGCATCAGGTTTCAAAGTTTGTTTTGGATGGAGGAAGTTGTCTGATTTACGTACTTTTTAATTAATGATTTAACTGACCAATATTTTCAGGAAATTGAAGAGCTCACCATCTGCTTCAGCACCACAAATGTGTAGTGCTTCTGGCTTACCACTGCCTGCTGGCATACCAAGAATTGCCTTATGTCCTTGTTGTTTTGCCATTTTTTTTGTGTGTTTTACTTGGCAGCTGCAGAAAAATATTCTGATTAGCAGGTTTATGTCTGGTCTCAAACAAAACAAACACTGTAAATCTATTTTTGAGGATATTGTTCATTTTATATTCTTGTTATAAAGTGCCCAGCACGGTCTTGCTGAATATTAATCAATTTTTCATGAGGCTGATATGTGCTGACCTATACTACAAATAAAGAAAAACAAATCTCCCAACTAAAACTTGCCTTTTTTATGTCGGCTTGGCATCCGCCTCAATTTCCCTGACATTTTGCCTGCTTCTGGTTTGCCAATCAGCCTATGTGCAATTTTGCTGCTCATCTTTATGATCTTTCTGTGCTTTGCTGGAATTATACTCCTATAATGCAGTTCTTTATTTCATTGCTTCCTATTAGCAAATTGTTTAACGATTTTAATATACCGCAAGATTTGCAAAGCTGTTGCATTTTAGCTTGAACTATTGGATGAAATGATTACTTTGGTCCACTGTTGGTAATGAATATTTTGTTTTGTGCAGAGTGAGAGGAGTAAAGCAGATGAACGCAATCCAGTGTGCGAAGTATGTATATCAGTCAGAAGGAATCCGTGGATTTTACAGAGGACTCACTGCTTCATATGCTGGAATTTCAGAGACTATCATCTGTTTTGTTATTTATGAAACTTTGAAGAAGCAAATGGCAAATATAAGACTCTCCTCACCAGCCAGAAAAGGATCCGATAAAGGTGCCTCTGATTTTTTTGGGCTTATGATTGCAGCAGCATTTTCAAAAGGGTGTGCATCCTGTATTGCATATCCACATGGTAGGTGTTTTTTTTTTTTTTTTTTCTTTTGTATTATCTTTATTACATTATTACATCAAAATAGATGGAAATTACAAAAAATGTTTTTCATTGGGCCATTTATAAAAGTAATACTTTTGCATGTAGTAATATGGACAATGTTTGATTATATAAATCAAAACAATACACATGTTAACTGTTGAATATCTTTTTTTAATCTAGCCTGTGGTGATTAAGAACAAATGTCAAAAAAGCAAATAGGCAAATGTCTGTGTATCTGTGTCCGTGGGGTTGCCATTCCAACAGATGGTGCATCACAAACATTAACACTGTTTTTACAAATCCCATAACAAATGGCATATACCAGACATATACATTGCATTTGTCATTCCAACAGATGGCATATTGCAGACATTTGTAGTAATGCATTTTATTACATGTGCCATCTTTTGGAGTGACAATTGTAATGTGTTTTATTAGTACATATCTGACAAAATACATTCCAATAGATGTTGCACTTCAATCATTTATACTGAGGTCTATGTTGATTACCTGGAGATAGATAGATATAGAGTGTGGTATTAATGAAAAAAATTGCCTATAATTTTTTTTTTTTTTTTTTTAACTATCGCATATTTTTATTACTATTGTGTGTGTTTGTGATTTCCTTCCTAAATTCTATTTATCTGTCATCTAGACAGATCCTTAGTTAATAGTGAATGTTTGGATGTGCAAGTTAGCCTTCAGTGATTCATTCTTATCTAGTCAACATGTACCTGAACCAGCCCCCTTCATAAGCCACAGTCAAGGGATGGGGTTGCAGAATTCTGTCATGGCAGGGCATCTCTCAGAGGCAGGCCAGATCTTGGGTCCTCATCTTGGGTCATCGTTGACATCATCATCATTTTAACGTCACAGTCACCACTTGCTGCAGGGACATCGAACTGTTGGCCATAAGTTTGCGTCCCTATTACTTGCCCAGAGAGTTTGGACACATCATTGTTGTTATTGTGTACATCCCTCCTCGGGCAGATGTGGAGACAGCGAGCGACATCATCCATTCTGCTGTTGCTAAGTTACAAACGCAGCACCCTGAGGCGCTTGTGCTAATCGCTGGAGACTTTAACCATGTGACGCTGGACAAAACATTACCTGCCTTCTCCCAGTATGTGGACTTTAACACCCGGGGAAATAAGACTATTTATTTACTGTATGCAACATTAAAGACGCATACAGCGCCACCCTGCTGCCTGCGCTTGGGAAAGCAGATCATAACCTGGTTCTGCTTCAGCCTCACTACAAACCAAGAGTGAGGGTCCTACCTACAACCACACACTCATTCAGGAAGTGGTCCCCGGAGGTAGAGCAGGCACTGAGAGAATGCTTTGTAACTACAGACTGGGATATCCTACAGGGATCACATAGTGAGAACATTGAGGAGGCTGTTGACTGCACTACCGATTACATCAATTTCTGT
Organism: Erpetoichthys calabaricus; assembly: GCF_900747795.2. Taxonomy (NCBI): domain Eukaryota; kingdom Metazoa; phylum Chordata; class Cladistia; order Polypteriformes; family Polypteridae; genus Erpetoichthys; species Erpetoichthys calabaricus. The sequence continues at coordinate 177,801,332 of NC_041401.2, forward strand.
ATGGACATTGTAGTTCCAGTAAGAACTGTACGCTGCTATGCTAACAACACGCCATGGATTACAAGTGACATCAAGGGCCTTTTGAACCAGAAGAAAAGGGCTTTTAAAAGCAGTGATCAGCATGAGCTCAAGCACGTGCAGAAGGAACTCCGAGTCCAGCTCAGGACGGCGAAGGAGCAGTACAGGAGAAAGCTGGAGCAGAAGTTGCAGAATAACAGCATGAAGGAAGTGTGGGATGGGATGAAGATCATCACTGGCTGCAGCTTGAAGCGGGGTGCCACCATCAAGAGAGACGTGAAGAGAGCAAACCAAATGAACAACTTCTTGAACAGGTTTGACCACCCTAACCCACTCTCACTCTCACCTTGGAGTACTGCACCCTCCACACATCCTTCTGCTGATAACAGCATAGGAGAGACATCCCTACCCACAATTACAGCAGCGCAGATGAGCAGAGAGCAGAGGAGACTTCGTGCCAGCAAAGCAGCGGGTCCAGATGGAGTATCACCACAACTGCTGAAAGTCTGTGCATTGGAGTTGGGGGGTCCTCTACAGCGCATCTTCAACCTGAGCCTGAAACCGGGGAGAGTCCCAAGGCTTTGGAAAACATCTTGCATCACCCCAGTCCCAAAGGTATCACATCCAAGTGAGCTGAATGACTTCCGGCCTGTTGCTCTGACATCACATGTGATGAAGACCATGGAGAGGCTGCTGCTTCACCACCTGAGGCCACAGGTTCAACACGTCCTTGACCCTCTGTAGTTTGTATATCAGGAGAAGGTGGGAGCGGAGGATGCCATCATCTGTATGCTACACCGATCCCTCTCCCACTTGGACAGAGGCAGTGGTGCTGTAAGAATTATGTTTCTAGACTTCTCTAGCGCCTTCAACACAATCCAACCTCTGCTCCTTAGGGACAAGCTGACAGAGATGGGAGTAGATTCATACCTGGTGGCATGGATCGTGGACTATCTTAAAGACAGACCTCAGTATGTGCGTCTTGGGAACTGCAGGTCTGACATTGTGGTCAGCAACACAGGAGCGCCACAGGGGACTGTACTTTTTCCGGTCCTGTTCAGCCTATATACATCGGACTTCCAATACAACTCGGAGTCCTGCCACATGCAAAAGTTCGCTGACGACACTGCTATCGTGGGCTGCATCAGGAGTGGGCAGGAGGAGGAATATAGGAACCTCATCAATGACTTTGTTAAATGGTGCGACTCAGACCACCTACACCTGAACACCAGCAAAACCAAGGAGCTGGCCCAGACCCCTCATGGAACCCCGTGATCATCAGAGGTGACTGTGTGCAGATGGTGCAGACCTATAAATACCTGGGAGTGCAGCTGGATGATAAATTAGACTGGACTGTCAATACTGAGCCAGTTATACAGTACTTCCTTAGAAGGCTGGCGTCCTTCAACATCTGCAATAAGATGCTGCAGATGTTCTATCAGACAGTTGTGGCGAGCACCCTCTTCTACGCGGTGGTGTGCTGGGGAGGCAGCATTAAGAAGAAAGACGCCTCACGCCTGGACAAACTGGTGAGGAAGGCAGGCTCTATTGTTGGCATGGAGCTGGACAGTTTAACATCTGTAGCAGAGCGACGGGCGCTAAGCAGGCTCCTATCAATTATGGAGAATCCACTGCATCCACTAAACAGGATCATCTCCAGACAGAAGAGCAGCTTCAGCGACAGACTGCTGTCACTGTCCTGCTCCACTGACAGACTGAGGAGATCGTTCCTCCCCCAAGCTATGCGACTCTTCAATTCCACCCAGGGGGGGTAAACGTTAACATTATAAAAAGTTATTGTCTGTTTTTACCTGCATTATTATCAATCTTTAATATTGTTTTTTGTATCGGTATGCTGCTGCTGGAGAATGTGAATTTCCCCTTGGGATTAATAAAGTATCTATCTATCTATCTATCATTGGGAGAATGGAACGGTTGCCACCATTGAGCAAAGTGAAATGAAGAATCAATTAGCAATGGTATGTGAGATAGGGATCGCTATAGTTTTACTTGTAGCCATTGAACTCATTCTTCATTAAATATGGGCAAGGCCTCTGCATAATAGGTGCACAGAAAGTTGGCTTTGGAAATGACATGTCACTGCATGGAGTTTTCCACAGGGAGAACCTGGAGCTAATGATTTTGGACTGGTTGAAATTTTATCATAACTTTGGATAAAACTTGTTCATGTCACTATGACCAGGAGCACAAAAAAAAAAACTATGAAGCAATAGAATTCTGGTTATTCCCTACCAATAAAATTTGAAGTCCAGATCAGTGAAGATCAAGTGCACAATCTTTTTGATGTTGAGGGTGTTGTGTATATTGAGTAAGTGCTTTAAAAAATCTTGCATAACAAGTCGGTTACAGTAATTTACTGTCCTGGTTTTGGTGACCCATCATGCAAAACTGGCAAGAAAAGCTGTCGCTTATCCCCCTTCTGTTTCATGACCATGCCCCTTCTCGCACTTCATCAGCTGCAAAGGCTCCTTTGTAAAACTGTAGATTCAAGAAGACTCTCTGTTCTCCAGACCTGGCCTCCTCATCCTGAAGGGCTGCCACCATGGATACAGTGTCAGTGACGAAGATGTCAAGTGAAGGACCGTAGAGGGTTTGCACACTTAGGACTGTACTTTTCATTAGGATGACATAGAAAAGCTTTCTGACATTAGTATGTGTGTGTTTAGTGTCCATGAGGATTTTGTTGAAAAATGAAACTTGTTTGGTTTTACACGAGTCTTCCTTGTTAAGTCGGGCTGAAATCTTTTTTTTTTTTTTTTTTTTTTTTGATAACCACTTACATTACATATAGATAAGTTTTCTTTTTCTTTCTTTCCATCAGAGGTAATCCGGACCCGTCTTCGTGAAGAAGGAAGCAAGTACAAATATTTCTTCCAGACAGCTCGACTTGTGGCAGTGGAAGAAGGCTATTTGGCATTTTACAGAGGACTTTTGGCTCAACTAATTCGACAAATCCCAAACACGGCTATCGTGTTGTCCACATATGAGCTTATAGTATATTTTCTAGGAAGTAAATTCTAGAAATAAGGAAAGACTTGGAGCACTGGACTTTTTTTATTATTATTTTTATTTAATTTTTATTTTATAACTTAGCATCGTTGTAATTCATGTTGTACTTTAACAACATCAGGTAGTGGAGCAGTTGAATTGGAAGAGGTTGCATATATATTTAATATATATGTATATATTTATAAAACTGTAAAAAGTTAAACTAAACAATGTTAGATACATTTATTTCCTCTTAACCTTTTTCCCCAAGGAGAAAAGGGAAGTATCAGCACTGTCTTGCTAAAAAGAAATCAAAGTTAATTGACATAAGTAGACCTTGTACTGTAATTTACCTAAAATGTGTTTTAACATTGTTAGAGCATCAATGACACTCGCGGTTTGTCTCTGCTGTAACTCGCTGCTAGCAAGCAGTCAAGCTGTTAAGGTTTAGGCTCCCTTGCACGTTTGTGTTAGGAGAATGCAGAATTTTCTCAAAACACGCCATGTGGATTTTTGTTTGAGTAACTGCATTGCGTATTGTCGGTTAATGTTTTAGATTTTGAGTTTTAGTGAATACAGCACTGTAGTATTCACCGGAATTGAAGAGGCATGTTGCATTGATTTGTCTGAAGAGATCGAACTGATGCATGTTACATTAAAAGAAGAAAAAAATATTTAGGATTAAGGTATTTTTTGCTTGTTTCATAAACTAAGCGTTGAGCGCAACCAGAGTGTTCTGAAAATTGAGAATACCCTTGTTGATGAATGTCTGTATAAAACTTGTGGAAGGCCAAAGAAATTCAAGTTGAGTAATAAAACTATTCTGGCTGCTGTCTAGGAAGTTCACCTTTTTTTCAGATCTTTTCAGTTTGGATAGTGGCTGAATAAACTCAAATTAATTTCTTAATGTCTGTCTGAGCTCATATTTTTCTGTTACAGTGCGTGTTGGGCAGTTTATGGTTTCAGATTGTGTAGTTCCCTCTCTAACCATCTTAAATATTTTTTTTTATATTTATTATGTAACCAACAGTTGAGTGATCCATCCATCCATTTTCCAACCCGCTGAATCCGAACACAGGGTCACGGGGGGTCTGCTGGAGCCAATCCCAGCCAACACAGGGCACAAGGCAGGAATCAATCCCGGGCAGGGTGCCAACCCACCGCAGGACACACACAAACACACCCACACACCAAGCACACACTAGGGCCAATTTAGAATCGCCAATCCACCTAACCTGCATGTCTTTGGACTGTGGGAGGAAACCCACGCAGACACCGGGAGAACATGCAAACTCCACACAGGGAGGACCCGGGTCCCCAGGTCTCCCAACTGTGAGGCAGCAGCGCTACCCACTGTGCCACCATGCCGCCCGTTGAGTGATTTTATAGCAAAACAATTTTAACACCTTAAGAGTACAGATAAACTGCAACAGAATTATACTTCAATTAGAGCAAAGGTAAAAAACTCAAAACTTAAAGCACCATCCACACAACTACATTTTTCTTTAAAAATACAGATGTCGGTCTCCATTTTCGCCCTTTGTCCCCACTACTCTGGCGTTTTCAAACAAACTTTTGAGAACTCTCCCCAAGCCGTATACTTCTGAAAATGCAGCCTCAGCGTTGTGGTGTGGATGGGTGAAAACACAGATTTTTGAAAATGCAGACGCCGTGCTCTGATTAGACTGTGCTGATGTATGTGGCACTTCCCCAGTTGGATCCTGATCATCACAACATCTGATCCTTTGGATGGGTGTTTGGGGAAAGTGGCTGTTAAAATGAGAAAGATCTTGCTTTTGTTCTGTTAATCATATTCTTGGATAACATTTCTGTAGCTCTTCATCTTCCGTTCATGTTATCGCATGTTGCATGAAGCGCGATGGCTATAAAACGGGGTGGTCTTTCTACCTGATTTATTTAATGGTGATTTGGCAATTTAAAAATCCTTTCTTAATGGCTTCTGAACACTGTCCGGCAGTAGATAGTGTCGAGTCCACTATGACTCCTATATCCTTATAAGGGGTACTTTCAATTTTCAGACCTCCTGTTATGTATTTAAACCTCGCATTTTTACTTCCTATGTGTAATACTTTACATTTACTGACATTAAATTTCATCTGCAACAAATCTGCCCAAGCCGATATGCTGTCCAAGTCCCTCTGTAATGACTCCACTGATTCCAGATTATCTGCCAATCCACCTATCTTGGAATCATCTGCAAACTTAACCAGCTTGTTACTTGTATTCCTATCCAGATGATAGATCGAGATATATAGCAGCCCCAACACTGACCCCTGTGGAACACCTTTCTTAACGTCATTTCTGAGAGGGTTCCTCGTACCGTAACTCACTGCTTCACTGTCTGAGCCAATTTTGCACCCATCTACAAACATCACCATGAACTCCCACTTCTCATGTGATACCTTATCAAATGCTTTTTGAAAGACCAGATAAATAATATCATATACTCTGCTTTGATCATATAGTTTTGTTGCTTCCTCATAGAATTCCCACGTTAGTAAAACATGTCCTCCCTCTTCTGAACCCATGCTGACTGACTGTTACTGTTTTTGCCCTGTGTTGCTCAATCATTTCCTTAATAATTCCTTCCACTAATTTAACTGTGAAAGCTAATAAGCTTTATAAGTGAAATTTCCTTTGATTTGGATGTACTGCATAGAGCTAAATGGCAGTTCTTTCTATGGGACTTCGTTTTTGGATTGATGATTCCCGTTGGAGCCCTTGGGTTCCTTTACAAACTAAAGAATACATTTCAAAGTAAGCTCATAAAATACAAAATAATTTAATAAAAAAATATGCAGAGTAGAAATGCAAGATAGTTTAATACAAAATAATATGCAGAGTGTACATAAGTAGAAATAAAGTTGCCTGGCTGCATAATGTTTATTGCTGGCATTACTGAATGGTGGAGCTGCATTTAAGTATCTTTCCACAAGAGGGCAATGTTGACACAGCTTCCTTAATAATCCCATGAGTTAATCAATTCTTTTAAATAGAACTCTATTGGTCCCAGGAGGAAATTTTGCTTTACCGAAGCAAACGAAATATATAATTGATATAATAACAACGCCCCCTCAGATATTACAAAAAAGAAAAATAAGAATGATGTTTGATACAGTGGCTTTACTATATTGTTTTGATGAAGCTCACTTTGTCATTGAATAACATACAACAAAATTTCAATATGCATCTCCCTTAAAAGTGCATATTTGCAAATAATTAAAAATATATACAACTGCAATATATTAAAACCCTAAACAACACACGATAAAATAAATAATAAATTGTATTGCAACTTAAAGGAAACATGTACTGCACTGCAAGATTCCGAACAGTCTGGAAATGACATCACACCTGAGTAGCCCGCGTTCCAATAAACCAATACGGACGCGTCTGGGAAAGACTTTAGTGCGCTTGCTCCATGAGAATAAATTGCAGTTGATATCGGCATATCTCACGGTATTTCACGTATTTATACACTGTAGCACGATGTCCACAGATAGATGTTGGGTAGTACTGAGTGTACGACTGATTTAATGAGACATCACAAATAGACTGAAGTGGTAATTAACAGCATGATCTCTCACTAAAGTTTGCGGTGTATGTCGTCATAATAGATTGACGTCATGATCTAAAGTCGGACAAACTCGGACTTGACAGACCAGCCCCGTCTTTACAAGATGGAAATCCGACTTAAGGGGACGTTCCAGTTGAAATGTCTCACTTCAAATGAAAAGCAAAATTACAGTCGCACTTGGTTGTGTAGCTAGTGACTGATTCAACCACTCCTCGGCACGGGGAGAAAATGTGTTTTTAAGCCATGTATTCCATTGTACTATAGCGCCACCCAGAGGGCAGGAGGGTAAGTAAATGATAACCTGAGTGAGTAGGATCATTTAAAATACCTGGGGTTTCATGTATAAACGGTGTGTACACACAAAAAGGGAGTCGAGGGGGGGCCGCAGGCGCGAGCACGAGCATTACTTTTCACACTGACCGGGATTTATGGAGCGGAAGAACGTGGAAGCTGGCGTACTTGTGCATCTGGATTTTGTCCATATGCCATGTTGTAGTGTGAATTCTGCGCACGGCGTTATGCATGAGGCCCCTGATATTCAAACAGCGGATGGATGTGATATAGTGTATGGTACCAGTGAGTTTCTGAGCTGCTTTAATAATTCTGTGCAGTAGCTTTGTGTCTTTTGCACCTATGATGGTGACTGGCTTGTTGGTAAGGTAACTGGCTGAACCCTCAGTGTTTCTTATGGCTTGTGCTATTCATTGTATCAAAATCACGTCATTAAATGTGCCAGTTGATAGCTCTTTACCCGCTAAGATGTGGCCACTATATATCTTTCCCGGACCTCCAGCGTGCAGAAGAGAGGCGCTATAATTCTTGCGCGCACCGGTATGGACCGCAGCCGGATGCTCTTGAACGTGGGTGGCGGAGTCTCCACGCGTCAGGTGACCGTCTGTTCTATCAGCCAAAGAAGTCCTGCAGCGTCGCGATTGCATATGTATGAGGTGGATTAGCATCGAGAAGCGTTCACGAGCACATTAACAAGGTGATTGTGATTTATAAGCGGTAAATTGCGCGGAAATTTTTATTAGTGTGTGCAGATTCACACATTTTATAACTGAGGCTCCGGAACCATCACTGAGTGCCCCTGATTTAAAAAAGACTCGTTGTAAAAATGTATTTAATAAATACAAAGGAGCCCCAGTTGCGTTTAAAGTGTAGGAAGAAACTTACCAAAAGACTAGAAAGTACGAAGTTTGACAGCTCTTAAAGTAAGCACACTAAAGATGTTTTTGTTTCTTTTTTTCTTAAAGAAATTTCTTGTTCACGGTGAAGCTGTACATTTCTCTATCTGTCGTCCCTGCTTACGCTTATCGCTTTAATCGATCGTAAACGAGACACCAGCTCCCTTTGAGAGCGCCTCCGCCACTGGGTTTAGTTAAATTTGAGAAATATTTCGGGCAAATGTAAATAAAAGTATTGAGTAATGTGACGAAACAATAAAAACACAATGTCATGCGAGTATAAATAATTTAAGGTTTCATGTAATGTTGCTTATTTATGTTATTTAATTGGCATTGTCATCTGTCAAATTTGAGAGGGCGGGCTCTAGCGAATCCTGTGTTTTGATTGGCGAGTCATGACATAAATCTTTGGCCAGCAGAGGTCACATTTACAGTAGACACTTCTGACGCAGACTCATGTTGATTAATTAGGAGCTTCTCGAATTTTAGTAGCCGCTTTCTGTAGCAATTATGAGCAACCTTCATTTTGCACTTATTTGCCATGCATGTGCACATTTGTAACGACGCCGGCGCGACACCAAAGATTCACCAATCAAAACACAGTACAGTCACGTGCTAACCTGGGTTGAGGCCATTCGTTCTTACGGCGGGAGCCTTAGGAAAAAAATTCTAGAACTTGCCAAAACCTTCTGCATTAATATTCTGCATTAATATAGCTTTAGTTGTCATTATTATTTCGCAGAGTCTGATTCTGACAAACTGACCTGTGGGAAGTAAGCCTGTGCCAAATTGTAAGCGTATGGCTTGAAAACAAAGGTGTGCGTAAACAACACCTGCATAACCAGCCGACCTTGTGCTTTATAAATATGAAGATTCCAGCAGTGCATTTCCGGTAAGGATATAACAAGATCAGAATGGTGTGAAGAACATTCGGCAGCCAGTGGAATATTAGGACAACTGTGACTTGCGTCTGCATGTTGGAGTTCTTATAAGTTGCAGCAAGCTAGCATAGTGTAACCCCTTGATTTTTCATATAGCACCTTTCACAAATTACTATTGGTGAGGTCCTGTTTCTCTCCAAACACTCCTGCCTCTGGCCATTTTGACCATAAGTATTGTTACGAACGCCGAGATGGAAAGACTGAGACACACACTTACTGGAAGTTAAGTCCAATAACGGGCGCGTTTATTCCACAGCAAATCATTTACAGCAGGCCTCTAGCACAGTGTTTCCCAACTTCGGTCCTGTGGCCACCCTGTGACTGCAGGTTTTTGTTCCAACCAGATTCCTAATCAGTGACAACACCTGATAGCACTGATCTCATTTAATTAGCTAGTATTATTTTTCTTTTATGCTACATTCCGTAATACATTTCTGCTTTTGCTATAGATTTAAATTAACTCTCTTTTGCGAGATAAGACATTGTGCCAAGAGATTTAACTACGCCCAGGGCCGGAAATAAAAGACAAAGAGTAAAATGACAAAGTAGAACATCGTAAAGAATTCAAAAACGTTGGCGCGATAAACATGCAGAGCAGGTTAGAGATAATGGAGGTATGAAAATTCGAAAGTTTCAAAAAAAGTTATAGTAAAGATCGCATTAGCACTAACAAATGGAAATTATTACTCAGTGTAAAGTAATTCATGTTGTCATCAGGGACAAATAGTGTTTCTTCCCAATGAATAGGCGTATCCAAGAGAATTAAAAGATTTGTTGTTTGGTGAAAGTGAAATCCACATACGCTGTCACGCTTGGGTCACAGAGTTAGATAGATAGATACTTTATTAATCCCAAGGGGAAATTCACATACTCCAGCAGCAGCATACAAGACAATATTAAATTAAAGAGTGATAACAATGTAGGTATACAGACAGACACTATCTTTGTATAATGTTAACGTTTACCCCCCCCCGGGTGGTATTGAAGAGTCGCATAGTGTGGGGGAGGAACGATCTTCTCAGTCTGTCAGTGGAGCAGGACGGTGACAGCAGTCTGTCACTGAAGCTGCTCCTCTGTCTGGAGATGATACTGTTCAGTGGATGCGGTGGATTCTCCATGATTGATAGGAGCCTGCTTAGTGCCCGTCACTCTGCCACGGATGTCAAACTGTCCAGCTCCGTGCCAATAATGGAGCCTGCCTTCCTCACCTGTTTGTCCAGGCGTGAGGTGTCTCTCCTCTTTATGCTGCCTCCCCAGCACACCACCGCGTAGAAGAGGGTGCTCACCACAACCGTCTGGTAGAACATCTGCAGCATCTTATTGCAGATGTTGAGATGCACAGATACTCGGGAGATTTTAGTGATAGAAACGTTATTCAAACACTTCAAACAAACATAAGTCTCTTTCAGGAGTGAATCGAGCTCCGTGTGTCCTCGAAAGGGACTGTTCCGTCTCTCAATTGAAAGAATAAAAAATCATCCTCTTCATAGGGGCACACCTCAGGAGCGGGACCCCCAACAGGAGCAGAGGATGTCTGGGGGAGAAGAGAGACAAGGCAGTGAGACAAAAGGACAGCTGTTGTACTGGCTTTTAAATGTTTGAAGCGCCGTGTGTGATGCAGATCATGCGGCACAGCAGCAGCAACCCAGCAGCTGATCAAGCAAAGAGGAGGTAAAAAAAAATAACTTTTTGTTTCCCATTGTATCACTGTTTAACAGGGGGTTTCGGAGGAGCGACCGTGTCTACTTGGGGTGTGTTCAGCCCCCCTCTTCACAACGCGAGCGGCAGAGACGCGAAGTAGCTGGTGCGTAGACCAGGCTGGGGGTGGGGTTGGCGAGCGAAGCAAGCAGGGGGCGAAGGCCCCCAGTTAGAAATATAATAAAGACATCTTTTCCTCAAACTAGTACCTATTTAAGTCAGAAACCAGGCAGGAAGAAGTTTGTTCAATGCGTCTTTTATTAAGAGGGAGCACCCTGTACAAGTATGTACTAAGGGACAGTGCCCTGGGCAGAGGTAGGCAGCAAGTGCTCAAAAAATAAGAGCAGAGGTTTATATTTATGAACAACTGAATTTACATAACAGTGCCGAATTAATCCTGACATTTACTCTGATTGGTTCACTAACTTACATGCTCAAGTAACTTATCCAAATAAAAGTATCATTCTACTACACTCTTGTTCTTCTTGTGTCTCTCAGGTTCAGCTCTTACCCTTGAAATTTCAGTAACATCTGACACATATTCTGATTGGTTCATCAGCTTACATGCCCATCTGATTGGTTAAAAGACATGAGATGTTTTAGAATAGAATGCCTTTTATTGTCACTATACACATGTACAATGAGATTAAAAGCAACTCCTCCAGTGCAGACATATATGTAGAACACAACAAATAATAAACAAATGGTGCAAAAAGTTGCAAAAAAGTTCTGCGACGCTATATATATATGGAAAGAATAAATAACTATTGCACTATTGGGTTATTGCACATTATTTAAATATTGCACAATAATGATGATCATGTGCAGTGAGTAATGGATGTTGGACCCTAAGAGTAATGATATTGTACAGTATACAGATATTGCACAGTTATTATCAATACCATTTAGATATTGGATATTGCACAGTTGATGGATAGAAGGAAGTCTAGGGGTTGGGGGTTTAGACTGTGTACTCAGTGTACGTGTGAGTTTAGAATGGTTATGGCTTTTGGGCAAAAAACTGTTCTTGAGTCTGTTTGTCCTTGTTGTGATGCACCTGTAGCGCCTCCCTGTTTTGGATAGAGAGCAGAGTTGGCTTAAATACCCCAAAATAAAAGTCTTGTTACGCTACATTGTTGTTCTACTAATATCTCTCAGGTTCACACACAATAACCATAATATCCCAAAGTCTAATTTTTCTTTGACGGTAGAGCAAAGTAAGAAAAGGTAAGTTCCCATTTGTACTACTGTTAAATTTGTGAGACTTCCCAGGTATGTTTACAAGGTTCATCAATTCCCACACCTTAAGATTCCAATTGCTAATCACTGCACAGTATTCCACATAGGACAGAACCTCTTTCACATAAGTACATGTTAAGAGTGATGCCAATGCCTGTCACTCTTAATAATCTACATAGGGACTCGCTATCACCACCATTAACAAACATACAGGTGTCTCCGCGACACACAGAGGCTCAATAACTTTGGTTATAGGGTCATTTTCTAACCATCAGTATCTTAATTCTACCTTACAAGTTCTAAATATTGTGGTGCGACCTCTCAGCCCTGGTAACACTGTGGGCAACGAAGCGGCAATCCTCCCACACCTAGATAAAAAGACAAAGTATAGAAATGTAAAAGCAACGTGGTATTTACTAAAGCATAAGACATAACAAATAGAAAAAGGTATAATAAAAAATTAAATGGATAGCAGAGTCTGGATGTATATAGTCTTAGAAAAGTTTCCTGAAGATCAGCTATAATCAAGGGTGGATGTTGTCCTGGGTAGCTTTTTGATTTACCAATCTGCATTATGCATGTGTTGCATTCTCTGATGTTCAAATCAGATGATTTTGTGTCTCAATCTCTGACATCGATTCTTATGATGGTCCGCTTTCATTGCCATCTCTGGTCCCTTGGACAAGCCATGTCTAAGTTAAAATTTCATGTGGGGCTTTGGGACATGTGACATTGCATACATTTGATTGGCTGGCTATCCTTACAATGGATGACTCTACTCAAAGTCTGTCTACTTTCTCAGGCTATAAACTAATTGAAGCAGCTTCTGATCCTGTGGCGTCTGTATCTATTTTCCTTTTCCAGGTTATAAACTAAATGAAACAGCTGCATTAAGGTTATAAATTACTGGTGCAATACAGGAAGAGTCAATGGCCCCTGTAGTTAAACTGAGTTCATACTTGCAATGTGAATTGCAATTGGTTCGTATTAGCAAAAATTAAAACTTAATATAGGCAGTTTGCAGTTTTAAAAAATGGAAGATTTTATACTCCAGGACAAGGCTGAAATTGGGAAGTAATGGAATCTAGTAAATAAAACCTAAACCATGAGACAGGATACATAGTGATTGGATAGAGTGATAAGATCAGTAACAAGAATAGTACAAGTAACTGGGTCAAAATGAAAGATGTAAATAGTAGTCAGGAACAAAAGAGAACTAAAAGTCAAAAGCTCTTTAAGAATAGCCAGACAAATAGGATGGCAAGTCTGTTAGATTGTGTTTTGTCGTGGTTGGGTCCTAGGGTTACACCATTCCCCTTTATACTCTTTAGATAGATAGATACTTTATTAATCCCAAGGGGAAATTCACATACTCCAGCAGCAGCATACTGATACAAAAAACAATATTAATTAAAGAGTAATAAAAATGCAGATAAAAACAGACAATAACTTTGTATAATGTTAACGTTTACCCCCACCGGGTGGAACTGAAAAGTTGCATAGTTTGGGGGAGGAACGATCTTCTCAGTCTGTCAGTGGAGCAGGACAGTGACAGCAGTCTGTTGCTGATGCTGCTCCTCTGTCTGGAGATGACACTGTTTAGTGGATGCAGTGGATTCTCCATAATTGATAGGAGCCTGCTGAGCGCCCGTCGCTCTGCCACAGATGTCAAACTGTCCAGCTCCATGACTACAATAGAGCCTGCCTTCCTCACCAGTTTGTCCAGGCGTGAGGTGTCCTTTTTCTTTATGCTGCCTCCCCAGCACACCACTGGGTGGAGGAGGGCACTCGCCACAACCGTCTGATGGAACATCTGCAGCATCTTATAGCAGATGTTGAAGGACGCCAGTCTTCTAAGGAAGTATAGCCAGCTCTGTCCTCTCTTGCACAGAGAATCAGTATTGGCAGTCCAGTCCAATTTATCATTCAGCTGCACTCCCAGGTATTTATAGGTCTGCACCCTCTGCACACAGTCACCTCTGATGATCATGGGGTCCAGGAGGGATTACATAGACCATAACAGAATGACTCAAATGTTATATTCCTTGACTGCTGCTGTACTTCAGTAGCCCCCCCTTTTTTATACCTGTAACCCCAGGTAATTAGACAGGAGAGAATGTTACACATTTATTAATTATAGATACTAAGTAGCCACATTAGCTGTTAAAGGAAGGTTAATAGAAGAATTTAAAAATAATTGCTATCTCTTACCCTTACATGTATCTTCAGCACCTTTCCTCTGTATTCGTGTGTATGTGAATGTCTCTTCACCAGCACTCCCTGACCTACGCCTTTCCCTGAACTTTATGTAGGACTCATATGTATGCGGTTGATTAGCCTGCTCCATATATGAATGTTTTGGAGTAGCGTTAGACGCACCTTCACATATAGATAGATAGATAGATAGATGGATAGATAGATGGATACTTTATTAATCCCAAGGGGAAATTCACAAAATAAAAAAAGAAAATAAGTTTTGCAGGTACGAAGTCTCCTCAGCTCTCTGCTCACCTGCGCTGTTGTAATTGTGGGTAGGGATGTCTTTCCTATGCTGGTATCAGCAGAAGGATGTGTGGAGGGTGCAGTACTCCGAGGTGAGAGTGAGAGTGGGTTAGGGTGGTCAAACCTATTAAAGAAGTTGTTCATTTTTTTTGCTCTCTTCACGTCTCTCTCGATGGTGGTACCCCGCTTCGAGCTACAGCCAGTGATGATCTTCATCCCATCCCACACTTCCTTCATGCTGTTATTCTACAACTTCTGCTCCAGCTTTCTCCTGTACTGCTCCTTCACCGCCCTAAGCTGGACTCGGAGTTCCTTCTGCACGCGCTTGAGCTCATGCTGATCATCGCCTTTAAAGGCCCTTTTCTTCTGGTTCAAAAGGCCCTTGATGTCACTTGTAATCCATGGCTTGTTGTTAGCATAGCAGCGTACTGTTCTTACTGGAACTACATTGTCCATACAGAAGATGATGTAATCAGTAGTGCAGTCAACAACCTCCTCAATGTTCTCCCTATGTGATCCCTGCAGGATATCCCAGTCTGTAGTTCCAAAACATTGTCTCAGAGCCTTCTCTGCCTCCGGGGTCCACTTCCTGAATGACTGTGTGGTTACAGGTAGGACCCTCACTCTTGGTTTGTAGTGAGGCTGAAGCAGAACCAGGTTATGATCTGCTTTCCCAAGCGCAGGCAGCGGGGTGGCGCTGTATGTGTCTTTAACGTTTGCATACAGTAAATCAATAGTCTTATTTCCCCGGGTGTTACAGTCCACATACTGGGAGAAGGCAGGTAATGTTTTGTCCAGCGTCACATGGTTAAAGACTCCAGCGATTAGCACAAGCGCCTCAGGGTGCTGTGTTTGTAACTTAGCAACAGCAGAATGGATGATGTCACTCGCTGTCTCCACGTCAGCCCGAGGAGGGATGTACACGATGACAACAATGACATGTCCAAACTCTCTGGGCAAGTAATAGGGACGCAAACTTACGGCCAACAGTTCGATGTCCCTGCAGCAAGTGGAGATTTTGACGTTAACATGTCCAGAGTTACACCACCGTGTATTAACAATAATAATAATAATAATAATTCATTACATTTATTAACATAGAGAGCGAGTCCTCCTCCTTTGTGCTTCCCACAGGTACTTGCGGCTCTGTCCGCTCTAACTGTGCTAAACACGGGTGGTTCCACGTTAGCATCTGGGATGGTGGTAGTTAGCCACGTTTCGCAAAAGCACAACAAACGGCATTCTCTGTAGGTTCTGACATTTTTCACCAGCGCAGCCAGTTCATCGATCTTATTTGATAGTGAGTTCACATTTCCCAGAATCACAGAAGGCACCAAAGGCTTTAAACGCCACTTTCTCAGAAGCCGCTTCATTTTTAGCTTAGTGCCGGCTCTGCTGCCACGATACCGCCTTCTTACCTCGTCGGGTAAATAGGGAACCACACCGGCACTGGCATTTGTTCTCAGCACTCGAAGTTGAGTACTTGAAGAGACGAGTCTCGGCGTGTAAAAATCCATGCCCACGTTGTAAAAGTAAGTGTGTTCAGGGAACAAATCCACATAAAATAAAGTGATAGGAGTGATCAATAAATAAAAATAGAAAAAATAAAAGTAGAAAAGTACACATACACATACAGTCATACACGGAGCTGCTGAGAAGGCTGCCACTCTCGGCGGCGCCGGAACTTACTCATATGCATATTTACAAAGTGATTGTGATTTATAAATGGCAAATTGTGTAGAAATGTGTATACACCAGATTTTATAAATCTAATTTTTTTTTGGTGTATGCATTTTCCTGTTTTTTTTTGCTGTGCATATATTTTCACACAAGGTTCTATAAATGAGTCCCTAGGACATTCACATTGTTGTTTTTAAGCCATTCCTGTGTATCTTTGGATTTTTTCTTGGGTTTTTTGTCTTGCTGGAAAAAAAAATTCTTCTTCCAAGGAGCAGGGTTTTTGCAGACTGCATCAGGATTTCCCCGTATTTTGTTGCATTCATTTTGCCCACACATGCCTTCCAGGACCTGCTGCAGAGAAGCCTTTCTACAGCATGATGTCACCTTACTTTTTAGTCTCATCAGACCAACTGACTTCAGAGTCTCCCGTGTGCTTTTTGCTAAGATGTCATGTGTGTTTCATTCAACAGTGGTCTTCTCTTTGCCATTCTCTCATGAAAGCTGCAACTGGTGAAGCAGGTAACAGTAGTTGTCTGCAGAGTCTCTCCAATCTCATCCACGGTAACTTTTAACTTATTTACAGTTCTCGCAGGTCTATTGGTGGCCTCCCTCACTAGTCATCTTCTTCTTGCCTGTTCACTCAGTTTTTGTGGACAGCTGGCTTTTGAGCTGCTTGGAGTGTTCTTTTGTCTTCATTGTGTAGGTTAGACAAAAAAGTGTGCATTGTTAATACAATCATTAAAAACCCCAGACAGGTGATCTCCATTGGACTAATTCTAGGACATCTAAAACCAGTTGGCTCCAGATGTAATGATTTAGTGGTGTCATATTAAAGAGTGGGCGGCACGGTGGCACAGTGGGTAGCACTGCTGCCTCACAGTTAGGAGACCCGGGTTCACTTCCTGGGTCCTCACTGCGTGGACTTTGCATCTTCTCCCCGCGTCTGCGTGGGTGTCCTCCAGGTGCTCCGGTTTCCTCCCACAGTCCAAAGACATGCAGGTTAGGTGCATTGGCGATTCTAAATTGTCCCTAGTGTGTGCTTGGTGTGTGTGTGTGTGTGTGTGTGCCCTGTGGTGGGCTGGCGCCCTGCCCAGGGTTTGTTTCCTGCCTTGTGTCCTGTGTTGGCTGGGATTGGCTCCAGCAGACCCCCGTGATGGATATGGATATTAAAGAGGGTGAATACTGTGTGGTCAGTCATCTTGCATTTTATATTTGTAGTTCTTTTAAATCCCTTTACAGAGATTTTCACTTTGACATTTAAGAGTCTATTTTGCTTGGTCATTGTCAAAAAAGCCAAATTAAATCCATCAACAATCTAACAATAAAATGTGAAAACTCCAAGGGGGTGAATACTTTTTATATCACTAGGATTACCTCAAATTGTTTTTGGACACTTCTCACCCTGTGTATTTTAGTGTAACGCTGTCTTGGTTATTACATTAAGAGCATTAGCTGCTTTTAAGCTTAAGTCATTTATCTGGAAGGCATCATTTTGCCCTCCTGAGCTGTCTGATTCTTCTTGATCTATGGATGGCTTATTATTCAGTGAACTGTAAACTCCAGTTGCTTTTTCCCTTTCAGACGGACTAAAGCACTATGGCTGCATTCTGCTAATATGTTGATTGCCTTTGGCAATTATGTTTTTTTTTCTTTTTTTTATTAAATCAGGACAGAACTATTAATAACGTTGTAGTCCAAAAGTCTGTCTTAATACATTATTGTTTCAAGAATGATGATGTATTGCCTGTCAGTCAGGTAAGAATTTTGTTTTGCTCCTCTCTTTACATGCGTCTGTCATAATCTGGTGTTTATTTTTAATTTGTTACAGTTTCTCCTTGGCCTCTAAAAATTGTTGATATTTTAGAAGTCGAGGAATCTAGTCGTCACATTGGCCACAGTAGATGCATGTATGAATGATCCATGCCTCCATTTTTTTAAGCAATCTGTCTACTTCAGAGCCAGGGCTTATCCCAACAACATTTGGCAAAAACCTCACAGACCATACTTACTGATAATAGACGTCACTTCCAATTTCCCGATATTCTACTTGTCATGTCTCAGTAAGTGTTGCTCCCTTGACTGGGGTCCAAATACGTGTTTTATGTCAGTCAGTCATCATTTTTGGGTCTGCTGGAGCCAATCCCAGCCAACACAGGGCACAAGGCAGGAACAAATCCCGGGCAGGGCAGGGCAGACACACACACAGACACACACATGAAGCACACATTAGGGACAATTTAGGATCGCCAATGCACCTAACCTACATGTCTTTGGACTGTGGGAGGAAACCGGAGCATCCGGAGGAAACCCACGCAGACAACATGCAAACTCCACACAGGGAGGACCCGTGAAACGCCACTGCGCCGCCTTGTGTTTTATGTCTCTTATTCATTTTTGATTCATGTTATGTTAATGTTACTTTTGTTGATTATGTGCATTATTCTTTGTTTTTGATTCTGTTTATATATGTAAGCTCCCTGTGTTGTATTCCGTGTGTTTTATGGATGGTCCCCCAACAGGTAGGGTCATCTGCCAATCACTGCCAGGAATTGCCCTCCACCCTATAACTCCAGAGGGTCTCCCACAGTTCCTGGCAGTTCATTTGGAATATACCTGGGAGTGGTGAGTTCACTTGTGTTTATTCAATTTATTGGATTTTCAACCCTCTGTTCTGTATTTTGATGATTCTTTGAATATCTTTATTGGCCATTTGCTTTGAATTAGTTTTGAAGTCACAAGCAACTCCTTTTTTTCCCTTTCTGCCTTCACTATTGTTACAAGCAATTTTGTGAAGAATAAATCTTTTCATTTAGAAAGGGTCTCGCCCATTTGACCCGGGTTCACTTCCTCGGTCCTCCCTGTGTGGAGTTTGCATGTTCTCCCCGTGTCTGCGTGGGTTTCCTCCAGGTGCTCCGGTTTCCTCCCACAGTCCAAAGACATGCAGGTTAGGTGGATTGGCGATTCTAAATTGGCCCTAGTATGTGCTTGGTGTGTTTGTGTGTGTCCTGCGGTGGGTTGGCCCCCTGCCTGGAATTGGTTCCTGCCTTGCGCCCTGTGTTGGCTGGGATTGGCTCCAGCAGACCCCCGTGACCCTGTGTTCGGATTCAGCGGGTTGGAAAATGGATGGATGGATAGAAAGGGTCTAGCCAGGGTTTGATGGTGATATCCCTCTCTTTTGGGTATTGCACTGGTCTTGTACCAGCTTATTGGGCTACCAAAAGGTCTGATTTATTTTTTTTTGTCTTCCAGGCATTGTCATGCTTTGCGCAACACACCAACTAGACTACTTTGGTCACTTTGGTCAAAGTCCACTAGTCATCTGACAATGACATTGCTGACAGAACATAAATGAGCTGTTTTCAATGATCTGCAAAATATCTGTATTCAGCCAATGTGCCAACTGCTTTCTCTATTGACTATAGTGGATCAGAATGTATTTGTTAAGAGAATTTTCAATCAAAATGTAAAAAATAATCACATAATAGTCAGTGCATAGCCTCAGAGGTCTGGTTCTATTCTGACTTGGTTATCATCCATGTGGATTTTGCATGGTCTTTCTTGAGTACTCATGTTTTCCTCTTACATCCCAATGGCGAGCAGGTTAGCTTAATTTATAACCTTAAGTGACTGAGCATGAGTGTGAGCCCGAGTGTACCCCAGCTCATTCACTAAACGGATTCCTGCCTTGACTGTGTTGCTAATCAAAAAAATAAAAATCAGATTGTCACAGCCACAATTACATACAAATTCAAAATTGAGAACAGAAAGATAATTTTTTAGAAATCTATGTTCACATTATTAAACATTAGAGGTTCAAAATTACCTAACCTCCATTTAAAAAAAAAAAATTCTTGAACACAAAAGTCTTCCATCATTCTAAAACATTTTCAAAACATAGGGAGAGTAGGTAATTAGTCCTAAACCTTGTGGTGTTAAAGAGCATTTTTCAATTTTCAATTTCCAAAATCTCTGAAGCATAGTATTAAAGCTAATGTGTTTTGGGACTCTTACCCCTTCATCGGGGCTAAACAAACTGAGACATATAGTATAAATAAATTACTTATGCATTATTAAGGCTTGTACATTCCATATAAAGTGTGGAAAATAGGGGCACTCTCATCCTCTTGAACCCTCAGACGACACGTCAGACACCTGATACAAGTCCAATATTTTATTTATTTTATAATAATAATGTGCACCAAGCACCTCCACTCCACAACACTCCAATAATAAATCAATAATCCAATCCAATACAATACAATACCAATTCCTCCCAGCAGCTCTGTCGCACTCCCTCCCAACTCCAGCTCACTGCTGGGATCTCCCACAATCCTTTTATAGTGCATGACCCGGAAGTGCTTCTGATCCTTCAGTCCATGTGATTACCCAGTACTTCCAGTTCAGGTGAAAACTCCTTTTCTTCATCCCGGAAGTACGTCATTTCTTCTGTCGCTGTGACTAAGACGTACTTCCAGGTTATTGGGCAGGTAGCAGTCCCCGGGCCTCCCTGTAGCGACCCCTGGCTGTCCCCATGATGTCCAGCAGGGCTGTGAAGGGAAACTCCAAGGTCCATGATGCCCTGCTGGAACCCGGGGCATCTCCACGTCGCAGGGAGGGCTCCACCTGGCGACTTGGGGGTATTGGCCGGGATAAGCTGCCGGCCATAGTCCACAAAAGATAAGCTTTGGATGGGGTATTCCCAATTAAATCTTACCAATAATACAAAATTCTAAAACATTCCTAATGTTACTTCGCACGATGAAGTTATGATCTGCCTATGTTTTAAAACATTTTTTAAAAATGACCTTGCTGCTCTTTGTGTTGAATTTGTCCCTGTCGCTGCCAACAGAAGCCATGTCATCCCATATACAGTATCTGAACTGGACAATGTAAGTGTAATAATTAATGGAAGGGTAGTCAGTAAGTGACAATGCCTATATAAAGTATTCATCCCCTTAGAAGTTTTCAGATTTTCTTGTTATATAGCATGGAATCACAGTGGATTTGATTTAGCTTTTTTGAGATAGACCAACAGAAAAAGACTTTAATGCCAAAGTGAACTGATCTCTGCAAACTGGTCTAAATCAGTTACAAATATAAAACAAAATAATTGACTA
The DNA here is from genome assembly GCF_900747795.2 of Erpetoichthys calabaricus. Taxonomy (NCBI): domain Eukaryota; kingdom Metazoa; phylum Chordata; class Cladistia; order Polypteriformes; family Polypteridae; genus Erpetoichthys; species Erpetoichthys calabaricus. The sequence goes on from NC_041401.2 coordinate 177,822,321, forward strand.
CATAGGTTTTCACCCCCTTTAATAGGACACCCCTGAAACATCACTGGTGCAGCCAGTTGTATTTAGAAATCACAGCATTAGTTCAACGGAGATCATTTGTCTAGAGCAGCGATTCTCAACCTTTTTCTCCTTGTGAACCCCTTCAAAAAAAACCGGAATAAATTGGCAAACCCCCTGTGTAGTCATTACGATATACTACAGGTTTATCCTTGTACGTTGGATGTTTTGTTTTAATGTGTCTATGAAGAAGTGATGGTTTTAAACTGCTGTTGGCCAGGACTTCATTACAAATTACACAAAGCGGTTTAGGTTCTGACTCATCAACGGTAAAATACAAACCCATTCGTAAATAGTCGCTGTCATATTTTCGTTTCTTCTCTTTTGTCATACTATGTTCGCCAATTATTTCCTTACTTTCAGTCTGGAGAGACGGTAGCTCACTACAACTTTCAGTATCGTCACCCTATGTTGGTACCAAATCAGGGACTGAAGTAGAAGAAGAAGCAATTGATTGCTTGTCCAGCTTTTTGTCAGACTTGATAAAACTACCCGTTTTTAACCATCAATCTATAATAATAAAAGGCAAAGCCCTCACTGACTGACTGACTGACTGACTCACTCACTGACTGACTCACTCATCACTAATTCTCCAACTTCCCGTGTAGGTGGAAGGCTGAAATTTGGCAGGCTCATTCCTTACAGCTTACTTACAAAAGTTAGGCAGGTTTCATTTCAAAATTCAAAGCGTAATGGTCATAACTGGAACATATTTTTTGTCCATACACTGTAATGGAGGAGGCGGAGTCACGTATCGCGTCATCACGCCTCCTACGTAATCACGTGAACTAAAAACAAGGAAGACATTTACAGCACGAGTCACACGCGGGAACGAAGGTAAATGACGTTAATTTTTGACTGTCTTTTAATACTGTGTGAGCATACATATTAACACATGTGCAATTAAACGTGTGCATTTACGGGGTGATTTCTGAGGCTTAAAAGCTCACCTTTTACTAAAAAGGTAAATGCAAAACTATTTTCAATCAGTTTATTGAAACGCTCCCGTTAAGGATTGCAATAACATATTCGCGAGATAAAAGAACGAAGTAGGGGGAAATGGAGGAACAGCCGCAAACAGCGAAGAGCAAAAAATTAATTAAACAATTGAGAACGGAGCGAGTTAAGCATACAAGCATGTTCATAAGGGAAACAAAGCACGGTGTAAAACGTAAGTTTAAATGAAGTTTATAGAAACGCTCCCGCTGCGGATTGCAATAACATATTCGCGAGATAAAAGTTTAATGAGAAGACACGAGGTATAAACGAAGCACACGCCGTGGCGCAACGTTAGGGGCAACAGTTTCAACCATTCTATGATCTGCTTCTCGCAACTGAAAGACGGCACATGGCGGATGTTAGCCGACTTGCTGACCGCAACGTTAGGGGCTTCAACTATGGCGCTGACGCAACATCTCAGTGCCAACACTTTGCAGACTGTACTTAAAAGACACGCCCTCCTCACTGGACAGTTAAAAACACCAATCAAACTAACGATGACATCAAGTATTACCCAATCAAAAGTAGGAAAGGAGGCATCTTCATAAAATGCGTGTGGGATGATTTGCATGAGACGCTGCTTTAAAAAAAAAATGATAAAAAAAATACGGGATAAATCCCGTCCAGTATTGATTCAAAACGGGACGCGCAATTTCATTCTCAAACGCGGCACGATTCCGTATTTTAAAGGACGGGTGGCAACCCTACAGTGCCAGGTAACCACCCATACAATCACATTGTGATTCAGACTAGGAATGCAATGAATGTAATTACCCCGATCTACATACAAGGCGAAAGTCTTGCAACATTCAAAGATGATGGTTTGGGATAATTAGTACTTATTAAGTACAACATTGAACATAAAAGAGCTTATGAAGCCTTGAACCGAAAAAAGCAAGATCTCAGAGATCGTAAAAAAAAAAAAGGAGGTAATGTCGTTTTACTCGCTGTAGATTTTATTCAAACATTACCAGTTATTCCACGAGGGAGACCAGCAGATGAACTCAACGCGTGTTTAAAATCCATGCTTCTCCCACGGTCGGTTATATGTCGCGTGTTCTCGGGTAGGTACACCAAAAAATGTATACATTTAAGCATGTAATGGGCAAAGAAAAAATGAGGTATACCCGAAGGCACTGCAGTAGTACTCAATGTAACTTTACTTCTTAAATGTTAATGTTTTACTGTTTAATAATTTATACGCTTCTTATATATTGTTCAAATTCTTTTATCAAAATACCAGTGACAGCGCAATGCACGATAACATGGACTGAATACACCATACGCATCTGCCCACGGCCGCCCTGGTGTGCGCAGATAGGAGTTGATTCTAAAATAAAATAAACATAAAAAGAGTAATACATTCATCACCCATAAAGCGGATAGCAGACGTGACGTATTATATGTGTACCACATTTCAAGTCAATACGTGAAACGGTTTGCAAGCTACATGTGATTTAAAATCCTGGACAGACCAACGAAAAGCCACGGTAGCAAATTATAGAAGAAGATTTTACTGTTTAATAATTTATATTTATATGAAATGTGCTTCTTATATATTACTTCATATTCTCATATGATAATGATGTTAATGTTGTTTATATTGATTTCTATGTTATTGTAAGTGCATCTATGTGTGTATATGTATGTATGTATGTGTGTATATATATATATATATATATATATATATATATATATATAAAATATATATATAAAAAATATATGTGTATATGTATATATAATATATCTGTATATGTGTGTGTATATGTATATATATATATGACAGCAACACTCATAACAATGACAACACAATTACATTGACAATGATGTTACGTTATTTTTAAAATGTTTCCTTTACTTTTTCATAACCTCTTTAACACACTACTTCTCCGCTGCGAAGCGTGGGTATTTTGCTATATATATATATATATATATATATATATATATATATATATATATATATGTGTGTATATATATATATATATATATATATATAGATAGATAGATGTATATCTACATACATACACATCTATCTAAGTATGTATATATATGTATATATGTTTATATATATGTAGATATACAAATATGTATATGTATATATATGTATATATGTGTATATATATGTAGATATACAAATATGTATATGTATATATATGTATATGTGTCTGCATGTGTGTGTATATATATATATATATATATATGTATGTGTATATATATGTTGATATATGTATATATATGTGGATGTGTATATGTATATATTTATGTATATACAGTATGTATGTATATATATATGTTTACATAACCTCTTTAACACACTACTTCTCCGCTGCGAAGCGCGGGTATTTTGCTAGTCCATAATAAAATTACAGAGTAATAATTGTTCACTTTCACGTTCGACGTGCGAACGTTTAAGTAAAAAGTCTTTATCGTAATTTATTTACACACACTATGCACTACCAATTTATCTTACTGAAATCACTCGTGGTTCTTAAGTGCGTCGTACGAGTCAATTCGACTTTACTCTCCCTTGTGTGATCGCGGGGTTTTTATATCAGCAGACGTTATTCTCGTTCTTTCGTGCGTATTCGGGGTTCTCGGTTCGCTGAATTGGAAGTTTCCGGATCATACCAGAATGTACACACATCACCTGTAGTGACTCGACACTTTTACGGAATCTTCCGTCGCAATGCGTAAGTGACTGAGGTAATATTCATGAATTTGACATTTAATTGATTTGTTGACCCATTTTTATTATTGTATTATTAATAGTGTTGTGAATATATTTGCCTAGATTTAATGTTTCGTTATATTTTTTACGTTTGGGATTTAAAATTCTGCCATTACAATATTTTTTTCGCGAACCCCTTTTATAAAGCATGCGAACCACCTGTTGGGAATCACTGGACTAGAGTTTCAGTTGATTGTAGTCCAAATGTACATTACTTGGAAGGGACAACTTGTGGAGAGTCAGTCTGGTTGCCAAACCTACACAATGAAGACAGAAGAACACTCCAAGCAGCTCTGTAAAAAGGACAAGTCAGGGGATGGAGACAAGAAAACATCCAAATCAGTAAATATTCTTTGGTGTCTGGTAAAATAAGTCATTAAGAAATGGTGTACAGCAAAGCTGTTAATCTTCCCAAAGTAGGACATCCTCAAAAACTGAGTGATTATGCAAAAAGAAGACTGGTGAGGCAGACCACCAAGAGACCTATGAGAACTTTGAAGGAGTTACAAGCTCCAATGACTGAGACTGGAAAGACTGTGCAGACAACAAACTGTTGCCAGGTGCTTAGCAAGTAGCAGCTTTATGGGACAGTGACAAAGAGAAAGTCACTGTTGAAGAAAGTGAATAGAGAATTGCCCAGAGGCACATGGGAGATGCTGAAGTCTGTTCAAAGTTGGGTCTATGGTCTAATGAGACCAAAATCAAGCTGTTTGGCTATCGGACTAAAATGCAATGTTTAAACTCTGTATTTTATCAAAAATACTCTGTCCCTGTCATGAAGCATGGTGGCGGCAGCATCATGCTCTGGGATGCTTTTCTGCAGCAGGCTCTGGAAGGACTATGAGGGCAGAAGGTAACATGAATGCAGCAGAGTACAGGGAAATCCTGGAGGAAAACCTGATCCAATCTGCAAGAAACCTACCCCTTGGGAGAAGATTTGATGTTCAGCAAGGCAATGACCTTAAGCATAAAGTCAAAGCTACACAGAAATGGCTTCAAAACAACAATGTGACTGTCCTGGAGCTGCTGAGTCAGAGTCCAGATCTCAGTCCAATTGAGGATTTGGGGCCGGGCCTAAAAAAAGGCTGTTCACTCACAATCATCATGATCCATGGCAGAGCTTGAGCAGTTCGGCAAAGAAGAATGGGGAGAAATGGAAGTGTACAAAGCTGACAGGATGAGAGACCTGTAGACTCATGGCTGCCATGTACTAAATCAGTGGTTCTCAATCTGTGGGGCGCTCCCCTAGTAACAAAAAAAGGGCACGAATGTTGCCATATGTGGCGTGATTTCGCTATTTGTAGAGAAATTTTAAACTTGTAGCGGTGTATCGGCAGCAAAAAATATAGGAATAAATTTTATTAGGGTTTCAAAAAAACAGTAGGGGGGCGCGATTAAAACTGTTATGAAAACTCAGGTCGCAAATACTTAAAGGTTGAGAAGCGCTGAACTAAATACTGACTTGAAGGGGGTGAACACTTATGAGATCAATTATTTTGTGTTTTATATCTGTAATAAATTTAGACCACCTGGCAGAGTACACTTTTCATTTTTTTGCAGATCACAATCAAAAAAATCCACATTAAATACAGTGTAATTCAATGTTTTATAAGAATAAAATGTGAAAACTTCCTAGGGGGCATTGTATAGATTGGGCAGTATGGAGAAAAGTGACCAGGCCATGTAATTAATGGTCAGTCATGAGTGGCATGACTTGTTTTGAAACTCTCTGATTATAGGTTTGAATGGAAACCTCATACAGTATGCACAATAAACTGATTTAGTTTAATTCAGTTAGATTAGACGTTCTGCGGTGGGTTGGCACCCTGCCCAGGATTGGTTCCCTGCCTTGTGCCCTGTGTTGGCTGGGATTGGCTCCAGCAGACCCCCGTGACCCTGTGTTTGGATTCAGCGGGTTGGATAATGGATGGATAGATTAGACGTTTGTGTCTGACAGATGAGCGGGGGGACAGAGTCACAGATCGGTACATCATTTCAAGTGTCTATTTTTTTATTCCACATGACTTGCACTGGCCACATAATATTTACAGAAGTGGTTACTGTATAAAAGTAATGCTATTAAAAATGTCATTGAGCAAAGCCAAGTCAGTCAACTCTTATGCTGCAGTCAACTGCTGCCTTTTATCTTCTTCATACCAAATGGACTGATTACTAAGAACACGTGTCATTGACACTCAGATTCCACAGTGTGTCTCTAAAGATCTGTGAATAATTAAGAATGTAGGTCAGGCTGTCCTACAGCATCTAAAGAAAGACCAGCAGTTTCAAAAGCGCAGTACGTATGGTGAATAGCTGAGGTGACCTGATTGTCTGACTGCCATTGTCAACTGCCTAAGACTTTCAAGTATCTGGCAGTACATTTTTTGTATATTGCTCTCTTACTGTGATGCTTGTCTACACAGTTTTGGTTTCTACATTGTAAAAGTGCATTCTTCCTTTTAATCAAACTTTAATCACTCATTTATTAGGGTTGTGGAGAGCTAGCAACATTAGGAGCACAGCTGGAACTAAACCAGTATAGAGTGCCAGCCTCTCACAGAGCTCCCTCACTCACTCACATAATGGGTGAATGTAGAGTCACCGAACAACACAACCAGCACATCTTTGGGAACTCCAAGAAAACCATTGTAGACAATGGAAGAACGTCCAAGTTGGGATTTGTACCCTGGGATGTGGAAATGCAAGTCCAGTGCATCTCCCATTTTGCATTCATTTTGTTTATTTTATTTCCATTTACTGTAAGAACAAGTCATAGTTTAAAGTCCCACATAATGGTTAAACATCCATCCATCCATCCATTTTCCAACCCGCTGAATCCGAACATAGGGTCACGGGGGTCTGCTGGAGCCAATCCCAGCCAACACAGGGCACAAGGCAGGAACCAATCCCGGGCAGGGTGCCAACCCACCGCAGAATGGTTAAACATAACAAATGAAACTTGAACTTAGATACATACTTTATTAATCCCAAGGGGAAATTCACAAAGAAATAAAAATACTCCTCCTCCTGCCCACTCCTGATGCAGCCCACGATAGCAGTGTCGTCAGCGAACTTTTGCACGTGGCAGGACTCCAAGTTGTATTGGAAGTCTGATGTATATAGGCTGAACAAAACCAGAGAAAGTACAGTCCCCTGTGGCACTCCTGTGTTGCTGACCACAATGTCAGACCTGCAGTTCCCAAGACCCACATACTGAGGTCTGTCTTTAAGATAGTCCACGATCCATGCCACCAGGTATGAATCTACTCCCATCTCTGTCAGCTTGTCCCAAAGGAGCAGAGGTTGGATTGTGTTGAAGGCACTAGAGAAGTCTAGAAACATAATTCTTACAGCACCACTGCCTCTGTCCAAGTGAGAGAGGGATCGGTGTAGCATATAGATGATGGCATCCTCTGCTCCCACCTTCTCCTGATATGTAAACTGCAGAGGGTTGAGGGCGTGTTGAAACTGTGGCCTCAGGTGGTGAAGCAGCAGCCTCTCCATGGTCTTCATCACATGTGACGTCAGAGCAACAGGCCGGAAGCCATTCAGCTCACTAGGACGTGATACCTTTGGGACTGAGGTGATGCAAGATGTTTTCCAAAGCCTTGGGACTCTCCCCTGTTCCAGGCTCAGGTTGAAGATGCGCTGTAGAGGACTCCCCAGTTCCAGCGCACAGACCTTCAGCAGTCGTGGCGATACTCCATCTGGACCCGCTGCTTTGCTGGTACGAAGTCTCCTCAGCTCTCTGCTCACCTGCGCTGTTGTAATTGTGGGTGGGGATGTCTCTCCTATGCTGGTATCAGCAGAAGGATGTGTGGAGGGTGCAGTACTCCGAGGCGAGAGTGAGAGTGGGTTAGGGTGGTCAAACCTGTTAAAGAAGTTGTTCATTTTTTTTGCTCTCTTCACGTCTCTCTCGATGGTGGCACCCTGCTTCGAGCTGCAGCCAGTGATGATCTTCATCCCATCCCACACTTCCTTCATGCTGTTATTCTGCAACTTCTGCTCCAGCTTTCTCCTGTACTGCTCCTTCGCCGCACTGAGCTGGACTCGGAGTTCCTTCTGCACGTGCTTGAGCTCATGCTGATCATCGCCTTTAAAAGCCCTTTTCTTCTGGTTCAAAAGGCCCTTGATGTCACTTGTAATCCATGGCTTGTTGTTAGCATAGCAGCGTACAGTTCTTACTGGAACTACAATGTCCATACAGAAGTTGATGTAGTCAGTAGTGCAGTCAACAACCTCCTCAATGTTCTCACTATGTGATCCCTGCACGATATCCCAGTCTGTAGTTCCAAAGCATTCTCTCAGAGCCTTCTCTGCCTCAGGGGACCACGTCCTGAATGAGCGTGTGGTTGTAGGTAGGACCCTCACTCTTGGTTTGTAGTGAGGCTGAAACAGAACCAGGTTATGATCTGCTTTCCCAAGCGCAGGCAGCGGGGTGGCGCTGTATGAGTCTTTAACGTTTGCATACAGTAAATCAATAATCTTATTTCCCCGGGTGTTACAGTCCACATACTGGGAGAAGGCAGGTAATGTTTTGTCCAGCGTCACATGGTTAAAGACTCCAGCGATTAGCACAAGCGCCTCAGGGTGCTGCATTTGTAACGTAGCAACAGCAGAATGGATGATGTCACTCACTGTCTCCACGTCAGCCCGAGGAGGGATGTACATGATGACAACAATGATGTGTCCAAACTCTCTGGGCAAGTAATAGGGACGCAAACTTACGGCCAACAGTTCGATGTCCCTACAGCAAGTGGAGATTTTGACGTTAACATGTCCAGAGTTACACCACCGTTTATTAACATAGAGAGCGAGTCCTCCTCCTTTGTACTTCCCGCAGGTACTTGCATCTCTGTCCGCTCTAACTGTGCTAAACCTGGGTAGCTCCACATTAGCATCTGGGATGGTGGTAGTTAGCCACGTTTCGCAAAAGCACAACAAACTGCATTCTCTGTAGGTTCTGACATTTTTCACCAGCGCAGCCAGTTCGTCGATCTTATTTGATAGTGAGTTCACATTTCCCAGGATCACAGAAGGCACTGCAGGCTTAAAACGCCTACTTTCTCGCAAGCCGCTTCATTTTTAGCTTAGTGCCGGCTCTACTGCCACGATACCGCCTTCTTACCTTGTCGGGTAAATAGGGAACCACACCGGCATTGGCATTTGTTCTCAGCGCTCGAAGTTGAGTACTTGAATAGACGAGTCTCGGCGTGTAAAAAATCCATGTCCACATTGTAAAAGTAAGTGTGTCCAGGGATCGAATATTATTCCTTGCCTTCGGCTGACCCAGTATTGCCCTCCACGTAGCAGGAGATGGCCCCTCATAGAGTTCTCCACATATGAAATGATGTCCAGGCCAAAACTTAAAAAGGGTTAATTACAGTATTTTATGAGTTGAACAGTAGAAGAACACAGTGCACCTAAACAACAGCAGACAAACTAGTAGAGCAAAACCCCAATGTCTCCTACACACACCTTGAACCCCAAAAACACAAAGCTCTCTTGTTTTTTTTAACCTGACAGCACTCTCTTTCTGTTTTGGTAGCCTTGGTCTCTTCATCCCACCAGAGAGTCTTCGCTGAATTCTTCTTCCAACTCCAGGCTCAAATACCCTTCATCCCCAGATGGATGTCAACCCTTGTGGGGTTCACTTTTGGCCAAGCTTCACAATCACTTTAAGGTTCAGAAACGGTCCTACTCAGGCTATAGTGAAACCAGAGTAGATCCCCAGTCGGTTATATCCCAAGACATTCTGGCATCTTCTGGGAAGCCTGCCTTGAAAGAGCAACATGATTCCACTTATTACATTCAGGTTCCAGTCTTTATGGTAATGACTGGCTTAATGACATTGAGGGTGTAATCCATATTGATTATATGCCACAAAGGGCCACCTAACCAGTTAATACTTCACTGATTTGCATTTATGTTTGTGGTTGTCAGTTGAGAAAAAGTGTCAAGGAAACTTTTCAGCTATCCTCCTTCTGCTTCACAACAGTACCCACACACATTATATGGGTTGCAAAGTCTGCCATGCAAAACTGTGGATGTGAAGAAATGTTACAACCATGCAATTCCCCAGACATGGCTGTGTGTGACTACCACCTGTTCCCCAAACTGAATGGTTTCCTTTCTGGGATATACTATGTCAATGATGAAGACATCAAGTCCTCTATAGAAGAGGGGATGCACAAGTGTGACAAAAATGTTTCCATTGTCTTAGAAAAGCTTTTTGAACATTCTAGCCAGTGTACAAGTATTCAAAAGGATTAAGTAAGTCAAAAGATAAAACTCATGTGGTTTTACTAATTTTTCTCTTAGTAGTTCAGATGCAAACACAGATATACACTGAAAAACTTTTCATGTGATTTTTATTAATATTTGGACACTGAATTTAAAAATGAAAACATTTTTCTCCATCATGTGACTTTTTTTTGAAAAGATTTTTACCTGTAAAATATAGGTTATTTTTTCACACTATAATGAATTAAAATATCAATATTTTAATGATAATGTGTTTGAATTTAATATTTCCTAAGGCTAATATCTATGTTTAAAGCAAAACAGGGACTTTTTGCAATACTAAAGTCAGAATATATCTGGAATTGAACACAGAGATGATTCATAGCAGCAGATCGCAGCATATGGAGCCATTAGAAGCCCGTGTTTTCTCGTAGTGGGACAGCAAACCCAAGAATTTACACTGGGATCAGAAGAAATGGCCAGCTAGAAAAAAGCTGCAGCTTAGTGCCAACAACAGCATCAGACCTGGCTTGATGGATCCAGAAAAAGTGTTGCATAAAAAAACTGTTTCATATTAAGCTTGGTTTAATGAAACAGTTTGTCAAAGCCCTATGAGAAGATGGAGCCTGTTTTATGCATTTGTGTCCTAATTTCTGATGCGGACTTATTGGTGCAAAGAATGAAATGGAACAAGAGGCTTGGGTATCATTCAAAGAAATAATTTCAAAGTTTCTATGTAACAATAAAGATCCAAATTAGAAAGAAATTGAGAAAAACGTATTAAGTTTATGGAATTGGGTTGCAACAGGAGTATCAAATTTCACGACTTGGGTTTGTATTTGGAATCCTTCCCTGAAAGTCTTGGAGCTGTGAGTGAAGAGCAGGGTGAAAGATTACACCAGGACATCAAAGACATAAAAAGAAGGTACTGGGGACATTAGGATGTCCCTATGATGACAGACTACTGCTGGATGATAAATAGAGATGCCTAAGACAAAGTGTAGATAACGGACAACTAACCACAATTCTGGATTAAAACCACTGAGAAGTGGCAAAAACTAGTGAAATTATATGTAAGTCAATGAGAATGTACAGTTGTTTTCTTTACATATACTGTATGTTTAAAAATATTACATTGACTAAATATATTAATGTTAAATTGATTTAGAACAGTGTTGAATGCATGAATACATCATGTGATTTGTTAAATTTTAATTTCATTTATTTTTAATTTTGTACTTCAGTGTGACATGATAGAAACATTGTAACTATTTTATTGTGTTCATGAATGCAAATAAAAATGACTATTAGATGGTGAGCTGCAGGATCCTTTGTAATATGCACCTCATTGTAAATTGGCAGTTGGTTAAGAAAACGAGGCAATTAAAAACAGTGAATGGTGAGGGACCTCTGGTCTCGTCTTTTTAATTAGAACGTGTGAGGTTAATTAGTGTCTCTAAACAGACAAGCTATTAAGATAGCGCAGGTCTGTGTTTATGCACTAGCGTTGTCCTGTTATGGACTGAAGTTCAGTGTTCTCCGTTTCTGAAATACAACACATGGCCTATGCGGAATCAGAGAACAAGTGAATTGCCCAAATTATATCAAATTAATACTGTATGGCTAGAATTTGAGCAGTTAAATTAAGCCCCATGTATTCACAGACCGTCAGCTGTCACTACGCCGCATTTCTCTGACCACCGCCTCCTTTCAGCAGCGGGTAAAAAAAAAAAAAAAAAAAGAGAAAAAAAAAAAATCACACCGCCCACTTCGGGTAGTCATTGGTACAAGACGAGAGGGGTGGGATACTGTGGGCAGATTCGTCAAGTGATTGGTTATTTGGCTCGCCGTCATACTAGTGGGCGGGGTCTACCGGTGTAACTTGCGGAGGTGGTCCTGTGTTTGCCGCCGCTTATCATTGCTTTATAGTTTTCGTAATAATCGGATTCAGTATTAATATTTAAATACGTTTTTATAAGCCGTTCAAAACAGATAACGACCCTGGAAAGTATGGAAGAATTTAAAAAACTACTACAAGAAAACCAGCAGCTAAGTGTGGTCGGGGGAGCTGTAGCCGCCGTCTGTACCACCGGAGTCATCGTGTATAAAATCGCGACGAGGTAAGTTGCTGGTGACAAAGGGCCCTGCTAGCCTAAAAGATTACAAAGAGGGGCTTAACCGTCGTAGCCAGTAGATCGTTGCTCTTTGCTGTGCTATTTCGTGATTCTGCCCAAACAGTAGCGTGCGTGGTTGGCCGTTTTTTCCTCCGTAGTTTAAGTCAGCTGTTTGGCCGCATGTTCTTAGCTAGGCCCCGCCTTTTCTTGCAGTGGCTTGACCCCTCTGGTTCAGACTGCGGGTGCGTCACGTTCACAAAGATTGGCGCTGTCTCGCGGGACTGAAATGGCTTAATTTTTGAGCTGCAGCTCCGGGATTCCTTGACCTTTGTTAATCACACCCGACCTACATTATCAGACAGGCCCAGCAAAAAGCAGGGGTGCTTTTATGCCGCCGTGGATATTGCACCAGAATAGCGGCGCAAAGCCGAACTGGTTCCACCACACGCATTGCTTTGATTGAACTCGTGAAGTATTAAAACAAACCGCATTTTGCTGATGTCGTACAACTGTTCGGTTCTTTCAGCGGCAACCAAGTGACCGCCCAGTTGGTGGAGGCAAATGTTTTCAAGAAGAGGCGCTCCCGCCAACAGCTGAGCATGGTGCTAAGAAAACCCGCGTGACGCGTCTTAACTCAGCCTTCTGACGCACGGCGTTCGTCAGTTGCGTACGAACAAAAACTCCCATAAAATTTTAGCTGCAATATTTTCCAGATTTAAGATTATAGCAGAATTGTTCTACCCCGAGCACAGATAACATCTGTACGATTATCATAACCGCGTAATCCGATTTAGTGTGGCGGAGGCAGCGTCGGATGCGAAATGGGGAAACAGCCGGTGCATCGCGGGACTCCCTTCGGTACACACCTACGCTGTTTCATCGCAAGTGTGTCAGGTCAGTTATTCGAACACGTACACGAGCGTTCAAAAGCTTAGAATCCGGTAGAAATTGTCATGTTTTGGATATCTATTTTATCAGGAAACGATGAAATACATTTTTAAAAATAGAGATACGATTTGAGTAGTGTTGCAATACCACCAATAACTGCAAAGCCTCCCTTTCAACAAATTCTTTCAGTGTCCCAGTGATAAGCTAAGGAAATTGTCATTAATTGGAAAATTTAAATGTTAAGTGGTTATTGTAGAAACACTTGTAATTACATTAGCACAGCTGAAACCCGTTATTCTCCAATAAACCCAGTAAATTGCCTTTCATAGGATTGCAAGGTACTGCCATTCCTAAAGTTACATTCTGCCAAAACGAAAGTGTCTTTGCAAAGTGATGGTTATTCCATGTGACAGACTGTTAAGATATAGACACATTTGTATGAAAATTTCTATTACTGCCTTGAGAGGAGGGGAAGCTGGATCTAAACAGGACAGAAACAGATGAACAAAGTGCAATAAGATAAGAATATTAGTGTATAGTGTAAGAAACGAGCACGTTCCAGGTCATCTGTTTGCTTCTTCCATAAGTATATGTTAAATAGCAGTGTCATTTGTAAGTGAGAAATGTCATCTTGGGGATGCTAGTCTTAATTGCTGAGCTTCAAAGAAAAGTCAAATCTGAAAGTGCCAATTGAAAAGAAAAGAATAAAATCGGCAAAAGATGTTTAAACAGACATTGTGTGGAAGATGACTGGCAAAGCAAATTATTTGCACCATGATGGAGTTCTGTTTTCTGAAATGAAAGGGAAAAATGTATTGTTAAAACAACAATATGGATAGCTTTGTCATTGCCAACTTGTTTAGTTTTTGCACTAGTGATAAAAATGACATGCAAACATAATACTCAACCCACTCCCTCATTGAAACACTAAGCAATAGGCCTTAATATACAACTGAAACATATGAGTTTATACAAAATAAAACATCCATCCATCCATCCACTATCCATCCATCCATTTTCCAACCCGCTGAATCCGAACACAGGGTCACGGGGGTCTGCTGGAGCCAATCCCAGCCAACAGAGGTCGCAAGGCAGGAAACAAACCCTGGGCAGGGCACCAACCCACCACCGGCTTAAATAAATAATACTCTAAATTATAGTACATTATATGAATTCTATTAATAGGCTCCCTGCAGCCTACCACCAAGGAGTGTGATGTGGACCTCAGAGACTGTCTTCTTTGTTGACATCTTTCTGCATTGCTTACTTACAGGTACATCTCAATAAATTAGAATATCATCGAAAAGTTCATTTATTTCAGTAATTCAATTCAAAAAGTGAAACTGTTTTATTATATAGATTAATTACACACAGTGATCTATTTCAAGCTTTTATTTCTTTTCATTTTGCTGTTTATGGCCCACAGCTAATGAAAACTCAAAATTCAGTGTCTCAGAAAATTAGAATATTACATAAGACCAATAAAAAAAAAAAAAAAAGATTTTTAATACAGAAATGTTGGCTTACTGAAAAGTATGTCCATATACGTACTCAATACTTGGTCGGGTTCCTTTTGCATGAATTACTTCATCAATGCAGCGAGGCATGGAGGCAATCAGCCTGTGGCACTGCTGAGGTGTTATGGAAGCCCAGGATTCTTTGATAGCGGCCTTCAGCTCATCTGCATTGTTGGGTCTGGTGTCTCATCTTCCTCTTGACAATACCCCATTGGTTCTCTGTGGGGTTTAGGTCAGGTGAGTTTGCCGGCCAGTCAAGTACAGTGATACCATGGTCATTAAACCAGGTATTGGTACGTTTGGCAGTGTGGGCAGGTGCCAGAGTCCTGCTAGAATAAAATCGGCATCTCCATAAAGCTTCTCAGCAGAGGGAAGCATGAAGTGCTCTAAAATTTCCTGGTAGACGGCTGTGCTGACTTTGGACTTAATAAAAATACAGTGAACCAGCACCAGCAGATGTCATGGCTCCCCAAAATCATCACGGACTGTGGAAACATTGCACTGGACCTCAAGCAACTTGAATTCTGTGCCTCTCCACTCTTCCTCCAGACTCTGGGACCTTGATTTCCAAAGGAAATGCAAAATTTACTTTAATCTAAAAAGAGGACTTTGGACCACTGAGCAACAGTCCAGTCCGTTTTCTCCTTAGCCCAGGTAAGACACTTCTGACGTTGTCTCTGGTTCAGGAGTGGCTTGACACAAGGAATGCTGTGACAGTTGTAGCCCATGTCCCAGATACGTCTGTGTGTGGTGGCTTTTGAACCACTGACTCCAGGTGCAGTCCACTCCTTGTGAATCTCTTCCCAAATTCTTGAATGGGCTGTGCTTCACAGTCCTCTCAAGACTGCGGTTATCCCTGTTGCTTGTACACCTTTTTCTGCTGTCTCATTTTTTCCTTCCACTCATCTTTCCATTAATATGCTTGGATACAACACTCTGTGAACAGCCAGCTTCTTTACCAACTAGGGGGCTCTGCCCCCTGCTCGCTTCGCTCACCAACCCCTGGAGTTGGGACATGAGAAAGAGTCAG
Source organism: Erpetoichthys calabaricus (assembly GCF_900747795.2). NCBI lineage: Eukaryota > Metazoa > Chordata > Cladistia > Polypteriformes > Polypteridae > Erpetoichthys > Erpetoichthys calabaricus. The sequence continues at coordinate 177,837,897 of NC_041401.2, forward strand.
ATGTATGAATTAGATATAGAATAGTGTGCAGCTTTGGATGATGCCCATAGAAATAACAAATAGAGTGTTTGTCATATATTAATGTTTTATTGGAATATTTATTTGTATACAACATTAGCAGTAAAGATGGTGTCTTGTCCTTGAATGAGTCTTCCTTGGCATGGATTATTTATAATTTTAACTTTAACGTCAGATGAACGGCGAACACGTGAGAAGGCAACATAAAGTTGTCAATGTCCAAAAACGGGTTCAGAGAGGTAGATGCCAACCTTGTCCATGGTTTGTCCTTGTGATTTGTTGATGGTCATGGCAAATGCAGGTTTAATGGGGAACTGTCGGCGTTTCAATGTAAAAGGTAATTCTAGTTCAGAACTTGTAAGGTCAATTCTAGGAATGAGAACAGTATTGTTAGCATGTGATCCTGTAAGAACTGTCGCTTGAATAACATTGCGTGTCATGGTGTTGACGACTAACCGTGTGCCATTGCATAAACCCTGTTTTGTGTTAAGGTTTCTTAATAGCATGATTATTGTTCCGTTTTTAAGGGCAAGGTCGTGTTGTGGTAATCCGGCAGGGTTAATAGTGTTCAAATATTCTAAGGGGAAATTTATATGTTCAGTGTCGTCATCAGAGTCAACTTTGTCTGAGCTTAGAAAGATCTGTGTCTCTCCAGGAAGTAATGAAATGACTTGGTTATTAATGTGATTAACATTAATATTTTTTGGACATAATATAGTGCGTTGTGTTAACGGGTATTTGGTCTAATGTGATTGCTGTTCCAAATATCTCTTTTACTAAGTCGTCTGAGATAAAGGATTGTGGAATGGAAATAATATCTGGGTGAAGTCCATCTGTATTTGTGAGTGTACCATTTCCCAGTTGTATTAGCCAACTGTTATATTCTGGATCTGGACATCGCATGTTTTGTACCAACTGTATTGTTTTAAAGCAATGCCAATTGTCTGCGTATTTTAAGGTGGACTGAACAATAGCTGAGCGCATGGCATGTGGAACAATAGCTAAGCATTGTCTAAAATCTCCTCCTAATAAAAGAACTTTTCCTCCAAAGGGAATATTATTATTCATCAACGTTTGTAGAAGTTTATCAATGGTGTTGAGTAAGTGACTGGATGCCATTGTACATTCATCAATAATTATCAGTTTTGCAAGGCGGATGTCTCGGGCATTGCTACTGTGAATGTTCATAGTGGATACTGATGTCTCTGTGATTGGGACCGGTATTTTGAATATTGAGTGACATGTACGACCATTTATTAACAGATTTGCTGCCACTCTGGAGGATCGCAGTCACTGTTAATATGTTTCCTTTTCTGCAGTTGAACGGTTAATAGTGCTTTATTGTAAGGAGATCCACCTATGCTGACACCTATGCTGTCTAGTGTGAAGGTGTTGACGTTCACTTTAGAATATGTGGCTTTGGGTGTCACTTCTTATGGATGTGTGTGTGTGTGTGTGGGGGGGGGGGTGAGGATTGTTGTTGCGCAAGCGTCTTCTTTCTTTTTGTGTTCCTGTGTCTTGTTTGAATCCCCCTCTTTGTGTGTGTCCCGTCCGTTGCTTGTAGGGTCTGTGGGGTGGGCTTCGCTCGCCAACCCCTGGTGTTGGGAATGACAAAGAGCGTGATGTATGAATGAGATATAGAATAGTGTGACGGTGTAGATGATGCAAATAGAAATCAAACAATAAAGTGTGTGGCACAGTGTAAAGGTTTATTTGAAAATTTCTTTGTACACGCCGTTTAAGTGTAAAAGGTAATTCCAGCTCAGAACTTGTAAGGTCATTTAAGATGGTTATTGTTGTGATCAGAGTCAAGTTTGTCAGAGCTTAGAAAGAGTTGTGTCTCTCCAGGAAGTAATGGAATGACTTGGGTATTTATGTTTTCCACATTAATATTTTTTGGACATAATATAGTGCGTTGTGTTAAAAGGGGCATTTGGTCTAATGAGATTGCTGTTCCAAATCTCTCTGTAACTAAGTCGTCGCAGATAAAGGCTTGAGGAATTGTAATAATATGTGGCTGAAGTCCATCTGTATTGGTGAGTGTACCATCTCTCAGTTGTAATAAGCAATTGTTATGATCTGGTTCTGGACATCGTATCTTTTTTACTAACTGTATCTTTTGAAAGTAATGCCAATTGTCTGCGTATTTTAAGGTGCACTGAACAATAGCTGAGTGCATGGCATCTGGAAGAATAGCTAATCACTGTCTAAAATCTCCTCCTCATAAAAGTACCTTTCCTCCAAATCGAATATTATTATTCATAAACGTTTGTAGAAGTTTATGAATGGTGTTGAGTAAGTGACTTAATGTCATTGAACATTCATCAATAAACAACATTTTTTCAAGACGGATGTCACGTGCAGTGCCACCGTTAATGTTCATAGTGGATACCGATTTGTAGGATCTAATGCAGTTGATAAAGATTTCACTTTCAGGTACATCGTCAGTTATAAGCTTCTGTAGATATTCAGTATATGAATGTAAAGAAGGCAGTCTAATTTGACCCTTTTGACAACAACGTGTAAATGTATAACTTGTATTGCCAGTTGTTTCTTCAGGGAAGTGAACTGAATGACAATGATTGCAAATGACATTCATTAATCCGAATGAATTTTCCTGGTGTATGTTTTCCTTGTGCCGTTTGAGAGGCGCGTCGTTGTATGTCCAGTATTTGGGACGTGTTGTTTTGGAGCTGTAATCGATTTGCCTGTGCTGTGTGAGAAGCCCGTTGTAGCCTTCGCTGCCATTAACGTATGTCTGAGACGGGAGGTGTTTCGTTTTGAATCCGTGCCTGTTGCGATGCAGCACTTTGATTGATAGTTTGCGTAATGTGGATCTAGGATGTAGATTTGTGCATATTTGCGTTGTTGATTTGTTTCAGGGTGCACTGTTCCAATGCGATGCAGTATTTGTGCACATATGCGAAAGCAGTATGGTCCATTGCCTTTTGGTGGCCTGATATTTACTCCGGTATATGCAAAAGCAAATGAACTATTGTAGGATCTAATGCAGTTCATAAAGTTTTTACTTTTAGGTACACCGTTAGTTAGAAGCTTTAGTTGAGCTTTGCGTTTTTGGAGTCGAGACATTTTTTCTTATGGATGTGTGGGGGGGATCGTTGTTGCGCGAGCGTTTTGTTTCTTTTTGTGTTCCTGTGTCTTGTTTGAATCCCCCTCTTTGTGTGTGTCCCGTCCCTTGCTTGTAGGGTCTGTGGGGTGGTTTTGTGTTCTTTTTTTTGGTCTTCCATGGGCTTGTTGAATCCCCCTCTTGGTGTGTGTCCCGTCCCGTCCCGTGCCTGTAGGGTGGGGGGGTATGGTCGTGCCTTGCTATTGTGCGCTCGTCTGTTCTTTTTTTTTTGGTGTGTTTAGTTTCGTGTGCAATGTGTTTCGTGCTTTCCCCTCGTTTGAGTACTCTTTTATGTGCCTTTTCCTTATTTTGGTGCTTGTTGAGCCTCATTTTTGTGACTCCTTTCTGTATGTGCTCACTCCTGTTTTCTGTGCTCTTGTCGGACTCTTTTTGCGCCTGCGTCTCTCGCGGCCCCTCATCCGCCTCTCTCCCCCTCTTTGTGTGTCCCGTCCCTTGCTTGTAGGGTCTGTAGGGTGGTTTTGTGTTCTTTTTTTTGGTCTTCCGTGGGCTTGTTGAATCCCCCTCTTGGTGTGTGTCCCGTCCTGTGCCTGTAGGGTGGCGGGGGTATGGTCGTGCCTTGCTATTGTGCGCTCGTCTGTTCTTTTTTTTTTGGTGTGTTTAGTTTCGTGTGCAATGTGTTTCGTGCTTTCCCCTCGTTTGAGTACTCTGTAATGTTTTTTTTCCTTATTTTGGTGCTTGTTGAGCCTCATTTTTGTGACTCCTTTCTGTATGTGCTCACTCCTGTTTTCTGTGCTCTTGTCGGACTCTTTTTGCGCCTGCGTCTCTCGCGGACCCTCATCCGCCTCTCTCGCCCTCTTTTGTCCGCCTTTCTCGGGTCCTCAGCCGACTCTCGCGGACTGTTTGTTGCGCCGGCGCAGTACGTCTTTTTGCAGCTACGGCCCATGGCCGGATGTGCCTGCGTCCATCATCCGGTTTAGCATTCTCGGTTAGTAATATGGATGACATTTTGTGGCTTCTCTTCTTGTGGAGGGTGTCGTTGACTGTCTTCTGGACAGCTGTCAAGTCAGCAGTCTGATTGTGTGGCCTACTGAACCAGACGGAGAGACCATTTAAAGGCTCAGGACACCTTTATAGGTGTTTTGGGTTAATTAGCTGAGTGGAGTGTGACACCAGGAGTCTACAATATTGAACTCTTTTCACAATATTCTAATTTTCTGAGATACTAAATTTTGGGTTTTCATTAACTATAATCCATAATCGGCAAAATGAAAAGAACATAAATGCTTGAAGTATATCCCTTTGTGTGTAATGAATCTATATAATAAAAGGAGTTTCACTTTTTGAATTGAATTACGGAAATAAATTAACTTTTCGATGATATTCTAATTTATTGAAATGCACCTGTACTGCCTGCGTATGTTACACATAAGACTTGTGCGTGGCTCTCTCATCACGGACTGTGGTTTATGAATAATTTTATTTAAGTTGAATTACAAAGTAATAGCATTATTTTTATATCACCCTTTACTTCAGCTGCACAAACCTGTTTTTCTTTAATCTGCTTGAATACAATAAGATTACTAAGGTGAAAATTAATTTTATAGACAAATGGGCTTTGTTCTAAATTGTGAATGTGTTGCTCACTAACTCTACTAACATACACTGCATATGATCATGTTATACCAGTACATGTATCTACAAATTTCCTTGTAATTGCTTAATTTTTTATTTTTGTTTGTTCAAAAGATATTCAAAAAATGAAGCTTGCCTTGTCAAAACTGGCTTGGTTGATTACTTTGCAAGGCATCTAAAACAACTGCCAGCCAACCACTTTTTTTTTTTTGTAGGTATTTTTATGTGCCTGTCCAATGTAATGAATGCACAAACATTTATCCAATGCAGGTACCCATGCTTAGAGCGGCATGAAAGGAGACAAATCTCTATGGGGTGTACAAACCCTCTCTCCACCAATCACTGACACACAAAGAGACATTTCTGCAGTGTTTGCCATTTAGCATATTTTCGTCAAACTCTGTACCACATTGTAGTTACTTGGCTGTCCTTCCCAAGCTGTTTTTCAAATCACTGTTCTAATAGATCAAACATTCTCTTCCAGCTGTTGAATGTTTTTAAAGTATATGCAACTTTGATGGTTTGAATCATGACAACATGACCATGTTACAAATTAGCTGCTTCATTTGAATTATCTTTATATATAATCTTCATTTGGATCTTGATCTTTGTTTGTCCACGAATTCCACGCATGCGTAGACCACCTTCCAGTTTAGTACGTTGTTGTTACTCATGGATGTCAACAATGTGCCGGAATAACGAAAGGGGTGGTGGACAGTGTTACTATGGTTAGCTCCTGAGGCCTGGTTAGAGAATGAGATTGCCGAAGATAAAAGGTACATGCCTACGTAACATATGAATGAAAGAAAGACAGTGGGTAAAATGAATGACAATGTAACAGCACGTTCTGGAAATTATTTTTGTTACGTTGTAGCCGGCGAGTGCTGCGCGTCTCACAGTTGTACCCTGGCTTGCTCACATGTCAGTGAAGTGATCCCTATGTGTCCCCCTTTTATAACCATTGCTCCGGGTAGATTGCCTTACTCTTTGGATTGCCACAAAGCAACCTGCGAGATTGGAGAAAGGTTGAGAAGAGATCGTGAGAGGAAACGACAGCGTCGTCAAAACGAGACGGACTGTGAACAGAGAGAAGCAGAAATGCTCCTACACCACCACATAATTACTATTCGGACAGTGATTCCGAGTAGGCTGTTCCTATCGAATCAATGTCCAAGGGTTTTGTTTTGTAATTTTGTTTCCCTTATAAAAAAAATTGTAATGCTGTGTGACGAAGGGCCCAGTTCATGACTGGCAGCCGCGTTTAAACAGGGAGCCCTTCACAGACAACTTTAACATGCGCAATGTAGTTTGGTGCACATGGCTAGTAGTCAATATAAAATCCCATTAAGTTATTTAGCAAGTTTAAAGCAATTCAATAGATGAGAAACTGAATGTTTTTTTCTTTACAGCAATGATTTGGCTGATGCCTTTGTCCAAGTTGACTTACAAATTTAGAAAATGTTACAATTGCTTAGAGATATTTGGAGCACAGGGAAGTTAAGTGACTTGTTTAGGGTCACACACAGAGTCGTAGCATCCTTGTTGTTTTAAGTACATTGGAATCTTAGAACAGTTTTGACAAGAGCTGGGCATTCAGCACAACAAAGCTCAACACTCCTATTCACCTGATCTCTCCAGAATGACATGAGATTCTGTCTTAAAGGTACCTAAATCTTTTACTGTCTACTATACTATGTGGTGCTTTTATTACATGTGACTATTCTGCTTTGTGTAGGGAAAAAAAAAAATCTTTCTAAAGATCAGTTTATGCTTAATGAAGTCTACGTGCAGACCAACCAAAACACATTTCTACATGTTGCCGTCCATTTAAATGGCACGTTGATCGCTCTTTCATTTGGTCAATATCGCCTAGCTAACAATGTCACAACAGAGGATGAGAGACTGCTAATGGAAGAAGAGTTGTACTTGCCATTACTGACTTTAAGAGGAAGAAAAGGAGAAGGTGGAGTGTCCGACTCATTGTTCAAAAGTGGTGGAGAGTGAGCAGAATATTCTCGTGAGTACTGGACCTACATGATGAGCACATGCATTTCAAATGGTTTTTGTGTGTCTTCCTTGCATTTTGATGACCTGTTGCGATATGTTCAGCCCTTCATAACCAGCCCCTCCTGCAAATTCGCCATTTTGGATACACCGTGGTGCATAATTAGACAAATTTCTGTTTAATCAAATTGAGCCAGTTACAGTTTGCCATTTAGCTTTCGGATTGTCAGAGGAAAACCAAAGTGCCTGTAGAAAGATCCACACAGATACAGCAAGAACATACAAGCTCCACACCAAAAGTGATGAAGTGTAGTATTTAAATCCATGCAGTTTTCTAAAACTGCAATGCAGGAGTGGTGTCCGTTATGAACAGTTATTTCACTAGCGTTTATTTTGAAATAGGATGCCACTGTTTATTTCCACAGTCTGTCATAAACTTAAAAAGTGAAGTGGAATTCAGTCTCTGCCTTTGGAAAGCTTGTTGTTTTCTAGTTTATCATGATGCAGGTTAATGTTAAATTAATTTCCTCCAATTAATAAACATAAATGCCTTTGGGGAAAACCCACCAGGTCATTAGTAAAACTTGGGAGTCAACACATTGATGGTTATTGACCTGGAAGTCAACCATTGTTTCTAGAGTTAGTAGAGGCCCTCTCTGATCCTCAGAAAAGTTTGTGTGAGGAGTGTTTTCCATTTTCATTTTGCTTGTGTATGTGATGCATTTATCCACAGTAACTTAAAATTACCCCCCACTTCCATATTTTTATAGATGGAGCACAAGAAAATTTAAATGATTTGCCTGTGGTTATGCATCATTGCCCCAGTTGGGTAAAACATTAACATTGTGTTTTATACTTGCAGCACTTTAACAAATGGGTAACATTCTTGCCTTAATGTTAAAATATCACTGCATGTTTTTAGGGGGTGAGTTGTTACAGCCTCATGGTATGCTGCCGCTGTTTCTAAATTCCTGTTTAGATAGTCCTGAGAAATATAATTAGTTTAAAACCCTGGATATCGCACCACTCTGTTGTAAACACAGTCCTTGTGTGATGTCCTTTTTTTTTTCTGTGTAAACTGGAACAGTGGCACTCACTTTTGTTAGTAGTATAAAATGGCATTGAGGATACTGTACATAAAAGCACATTCATTGTTAGAAGACAGTTGTGACAGCTGACTGGGCAAGTGGCTAAACAACTGTGTTAATCTGTTTCTGATGTCAAAAGGATATTTTGTTTTGAAACTGACTGTGCTGTTGGATCACAATGGGTTATTCATCAGCCTGCAGGAGGCTGCAGTCTTGCATGCCAGTTTGACCTTCTTAAGGCCAATGCCCATTTATTGTACTTTAAAAGAAAATACAGAGTGGTAGTCTGCTATCTGCTGTCTTTTTTTTTTTTTGTTTGGTTAGTATTGTTTCTGTCTTTTTAGCTTGTGTTTTTTGAAGTGGCAATGAACTTGTTTTTCCTGGCCGTCGTCATACTGTAATTTTTCAGTGATGATGTGGCGGTGCCCTTTTAGAACTATAGTTTAGGCACTAAATTGTTTAAATTCAAGGAAATCAAAGAAAAATTGAATTGCTTCTCTAACCCATTTCACACTTTAGATTTGCTATATAGAGTCTCCCAGTGGTTTTGGTTTGACCTAAATTTACTTTGCTTTTTGATGCAGCCCAAGGTTAGAAAATAATTTGGGATGGTGTTTGGGGAATAGTACTTAGCATTAAGCTGATTAATTTGAATAATCAAAAAATCTACTCTCAAAGACAAAATAAACCACTGTCATTCCAAAAAAAAAAAGTTTCATGGATCCATATATCCTAATGTGTTTGGAAGTCCTTGTAAAGATTGTCATCATCTAACAGTATTGCTGAGTAAACCTTTTTTGTTTCATCTTTAAAAATGTCATTTGCTTCTCTTGTGGCAGTTACATGGTAGACATGACTCTTTACAATAGTGGAACACTAGTCATTTTCCAAGATTTGATCTCCGCACCACCTGGCCTAACCTACTCCTCTCATTTGTTGGAAGGGTTAATTGGTGATGGAGTTTGTTTGTTTGCTTCACACCGAGCATCCTGGTGGTACCACATTGGCCTCTGCAGCCCCACAACTGCTTGAGGTATTCAGTGCCCTCCCTAATGTTTGGGACAAAGACACATGATTTACCCGTCAGTTCTGCAGTTTAAAATTACAATTCAAACACTTCAGATGTGATTAAAGCACACATTATGGACTTTCATTTAAGGGGATTTGCATGCTTTTAAGTCACACCAGGTAGAAATGACAGCACCTTTTCTGCATGATTCCCACCTTTCAGGGCAATGTAATTTTTTGGGACTGTCGGCATCACAGGTGTTTATGATTCCTCAGGTGTGTTTCATTGCTTCATAAGGTGCCTCGGCTTGCTTCTACCCTTTGGAATCTGCAGTTGCTGTTGTTTCAACCTATGGAAAAAAAGCTTCACCAATAAAAGTCAAAGAAGACATTGTGAGTTTAAAAAAACGAGAATAACAGTCTTGCTCCATACATCATGGAGGCTTGCTTGTGACTCTTGCTGAAGCTGGGAGTTTATAATCCCTTGAATGGCTTTTTGCATTTTAGTCTCATTTCAGTGAAACTGATACTTCACTTGGTGCCATGAAGATATCTGTTGGGGATAGAAACTGGGATAGTTTTGTGTACTTTACAAACCTTTAAATGGACAAGGAAAGATTATAAAAAAAATCAAACACACAGGGCAAAACGATGAAGTTTTAAACCATAAAAAATTAAAAGACCGTCATCTGCCACAGTAAGGTCTATGCATGATGGAATCCACAAGATATATTTTCGGCCAAGTGTGAACATAATAATGATAATGATCGGTGCCTGTGACGTGAAAGCTGCCACATTTCACACATCTGTCTCCAGTGACACATGGGGGGTATTTTTCGTACGTCGCTTAAACCATCCGAGATCAAGTGCCTCATCTTGAATGAGTTAATGCCAGTGAAACTCATCCAGATAAGTCGGTTTTTCAAACGCAGCCGTGTATTAGATTAGTGTAGCTGGATCTAATGATACGAGATGAATGCGCGCCCCCGCGCGGAGTGAAAAGCCCATATATATTGAGTCTAGAAAACATGATCAGCAAGTCTTTGATAGGCTGCAACAAAATGACGAAAGAACGGGCGCATTTTTTTTCACACACGCGGCGCAAGACCTTTTATTCGAAGGACACGAAGAATTTCAAGATTTAATATACACAAGGGGTAACACTGCAAAAGCAGCCCTGACCAGAAAAGACGGCTGGCAAAAAGTGGCCGAAAAAATTAAATGCTAAGTAGTGTACATTGTACTTAGTGAATGCAGCGTTTCATTTCCTATGTGTCAGATTAATTATTATTTAATATGTCATAATTCCAGATCAAACGTGAGCACAAGGAGAACATGGGAACAGGTTAAAGTGAAGTACAAGAATATACTTCAAACTGGTAAATATTGGTATATAACTATTTAAAGAATTGTTGACATAAAGAATCATATATAATATAAAAAACATTAATTTTAAAGCTAATAAGGAGGCAGACAAGCAAAAAACAGGTGGAGGTCCACGCGGTCCAGACCTAACCCCTGCAGAAGAGTTGGCTCTCCAGCAAAATGCCCATCGCCCTGTTTCTGAGGGCATTCCAGGGGGAAGCTCCTCCTCAGAAGCAGTGGCAGGATGCAGTGGTCACTTCATTTCAGGTAAAGGATGGTCATTGCATATTTGTCCTCCATGTGTGCTATAGGTATGTTCCATATAGCCCTCTTTTTTGTTGGGTCAGTTGCAGGGAATGTCATATACCTAGAACCTGTGTCTGACCAACGAGATATTAACGAAGGTCAAATATTTGATGAAGACACTGTGTCTGATTATTCATCAGGAGGAGAGGTACATTTTCCAAATAATGTTTGATCAAACTCCACTCTGATCAGTTCCATGTGCCCCAATCACATTTGGAAATCCTGGTAATGAGAATGTTAGGCTGATTGAGATTCTTTATGGAACTGTGGGTGTTTTAGCCTGTGAATTACCTACCTGCAATGGCATGAAACGCCTCTTTTATTGTCTGCACACGCAGGTGTCCAGGAAACACAATGAAAACCTGAAGGTAATGTTTCAGAGCCAAACAGACTTTACGAATTGCCTGGCAAACTGCACTTTTCGATAGATGTTCCGCATCGCCTACAGTATATAAAAAAGTGCCGCTTGCAAAAAACCTCAAAGCAATGCCTACTGTCTGTGTGGTTGTGAGAGCCCGACTTCGCCGAGTTTGACTTGAATATACGGAGCTAATAAATCTTTGAGGTACAATATTCCCCCTCGGCTAAAGCGGTATCTTTCGTACAGAATTTCCTCCGGGGGCAATAAAGGATCTTGCCGATCGCGCAAAACCCTCTTTATATGAAATTCTCTTCCTATAATTTGTACATCAATATCAATTGGTCGCTCATTCATGAACGGCGAAGCCCTGACTGGATGACTTCCACACCGTCACTGATCACGTGTGTAAACTAATCCTTGTTTCCGCAGAACAAACCTGCTCCGAGCAGGTTTGCGGATTTGGATGCGTTGCTATGACAACACTTCAAGCAAGAGTTTCAAAAAACCGACAGATCAGGATCAGGCCAAATCGTCAACAATTACATCCGGCTAAGCGAGTAATCCACGTACGAAAAATACCCCCATGAATGTGTAAATGCACTTTGGTGTTATCGCTGAGAAAAGCTAAAAATTCTGCACAAGTTAGTTTGGTAGTATAAAGAATATATATGACTGTTGCATACTGAATGAATGTACAAGTTATAATTTCACTCTAATCCTTGCACATTACAATAGTACTGCTGCACATTGCAGATTTTGTTTCTCTATTTGATCAAGATTTTATCAAAAAAAATGAATGTAAAGTCTAATATCCACTTAGTAGAAATGTTGCATATGAGGCACTGTTGTTGAGTGAATGCAAATGCATTATCAGCCTAGAAAGCTCAGAAGGACCAAATATAGAATGCATTTCCTATGTTAACTTGTATTGTGTACTTTAGGAATGGGTGGACTTGGAAGGCAGCTTTGTAACATCTTAGTCCTGAAGTGGTTTTCTCCATACATACCATATTCTAGGTGATTTGATTTGGTAATTAATGCTGACTTCAGGTTTGCTCCAAAAAAATTGCAACCTTCTACAGACATTAGCTGTAAATTAAAACATAGTAGAAACTCAAACATGTACCATTGCTTCATAGGGGTGCTCTTCTAGATAATTTGGCATGGAATTTTTCAGTCAGATTTTCTAGAACACAAAAATCGTCCTGCCTTAATAAAATATGAAATGTCTAACTCGACTTAAAATTGTGCATTGCATGCATCTTATTCAATTCAAAAGCAATTAATTTGCGTACTTTCAGTATGGCTTACATAGGATTTCTGTGAATGTTGTGATGCATTGCCTTTTAATTCTATTACTTTATTAGTCTCTTTCAGCTTAAGGTTTTGTGAAGTAACAAAGATGGATGTCTCTTTACACAGGAATTTGTTAGTCTCTTAAGTGTACATATAAAGCTATATTGAAATTTCAAAAGTGAATGGTGTGTGAACGATACAAAGACCCAACTTTGACATTACTCAAGGATAGAGTAGTATGTGTGAATCAGGTGTTACACTTTTAGCAGTATTTTCTATTTCTTGATTTTTACAAAGAATATACCTTTTTGGGAAATGCTTGTCTAACTATTCGCTCTTTTCCCCCCAGTAAAAATAAATACTTAATCAAAATGTAAATCTTGCTATCCGATGCATTTCTGTCTATTGGCAGAAGGACAATGTTATGGTGTAGATGTGAGCTGAAAACTGTAAACTAATCCGTCAGGAAATCTCTGAAATATATTCTTCTTTTTCTTTCTTTTCCCACAGAAAGAAGCCTACTCATGTATCAGTAAACTGTTGGTTTTGCAACCAGGATACAGTAGTGCCCTATGGAAACAGAAACTGCTGGGACTGTCCCACCTGTGAACAGTATAATGGTTTCCAAGAGGTAATTCAATGCACAAAATTCAGAACCCTCGAAATTATACTTGGTATGTACTTGGTGACCACTGAAATTTAAGTTACAGTGTGTGGTAGCAAGTAGGTAGCATAAGGTCACTTAAAATGTAATGTTGTTTACTTATTTTTATTTGAAAGCAATGTCTATCTTGATTCAGTGTATTTACTCTTCAGGCTTAATGCCAAATTGCTACAGCTGCTTGAATTTAAAAAATGTGGCAGCAGTTCATCATACAGTTGGCAATTGTCACAAAGCTAATTCCTTGTCATTCTTTCTATTTTTAACTTGCAGCATTTATTCACAAACTTCTCTCACATTATTGACCTCCTTGTGGTTACCCGCTTTCATATCTGCTATTATTTAATCCTGGTAGCAGCTGGGAACACATTAAGTCGTTAATGACATAGGTGGTTCAATGTGACTCTGCCTCCCTGGCTAAATTGACTTTAAGTTGTGTTTAAACTCTTTTGGACCATGTATTCAGCTTAATAATTACTTTTGATGTTGCAATTTGGACCCATGAACATAACGCACAGGAAAATTGGTAAATCTAAATTTTCAATTAAAGCAAGAGAACCATGTCCATTCATGTTTAAAGGACAGCATTTGACACATCACTGGTGCCTGCTGCATCAAAACATACGGATATTTTTGCTTTTTGGATTATTGAGTGCACAAGGCCTTTTATCGTGTACACTATCTCAGATTTTGGTCTTCCATACAATACAACTTTGCAACTTACAGTCTATGCATTGAGGCAACTCATAGAATTAGAAAGCCTTTATTGTCATTGTACCAGTACAATGGAATTGTAAAATGTAAAAAAGTAAAGAAAAACAGGTTGTCATATAATATTTATTGATTTGAAGAAGGCTTATGATAGAGGGTCACATCAAGTGGTCTGGAGGTGCATGAGAAAGAGAGCATCAGAGAAATGTGAGGGAGTGAGGACTCGGGTTAAAAGCAGTGTTGAGGTAACAGAAAAGATCCCAGTTAGTGTTGGTCAGCAGCTGGGATCTTCTTGAAGTCCTTATCTCTTTGATCTGGTGTTGGATGTCTTGAGTCATGGGATTAAAGACCAGACCTCCTGGTGCAGGCTTTTTGCTGATAACATTGTGTTTTGTAGCACCAGAAAAGAAATGGAGAGGAAGTTGGAAGCATGGAGAAAGGGATTTGGAAAATGGAAGATTGAAGAATATATGAGGTTTAATGATCAGCATTCAAGAGTTAGCCTGCAGAGAGAGCTATTGTAAAAAGTGAATACGTGTAAATATCCAGAATCGGTGGTAGAGAGAGATGGAAAACTAGATTGAGAGATAACACAGAGTGTTGTGTGGATGGAAAAATTGGAAGAAGGCATCAGGAGTTTTATGTGATGAAAGAATTAAGTCAAAGGTTAGAGGTCAGGTTTTTAAGACCGTGGCAAGACCAGCAATGATGTATGGAGCTGAGACATGGGCAGTAAAGGGAGCACAAGGAGAAGAAGTTAGATATTGCAGAAATGAGAAAGTACAGGAAAGTAAGTTGAAGTGGTATAGACATGTGAGGAGGCGAGACAATGAAATTGTTGGAAAAAGAGTGATGGGAATGGAAGTACAGGGGAAGAGAAAGCAAGGGAGGCCAAGGCAGAGGTGGATAGCTAAAGTAAAAGAACATCTGAAGGATAAGGGCTTGACTGGCAAGGAGATGCGGGACTGAGCTGTTTGGAGAAGTTTGCCCAAGCACCTCAATCCCACATAGAAGTAGGAAAAGATGTCAAGGAATATTTTGCAGCAATTGTTCCACATGTTTGTGTCTTTTACTCAGTTGTTTTAATGTAGAGACATACAGAGACTGAATAGCTGAAAAAAGGAATTCAGATTTCTTACTAATACAGTTTGATTGTCTTTGAAGTTGTGTGTTTTTTTTTTTTTCTTAACCCTGCTAATGGTTCTCAGTAAATATAATCCTGGCCTAACTATGAGTTTACATTTGTGGAACCAGGATATGGTGGAGTCAGAAAGTATAACTAAAGATTTAAGTGGTTGCTGTTGAGATTAGCAGGTCAAGGTGCAATTGTGAGTAGAATGTTCGTTAATGGGAATCAAACGGCAGTAATGTATTTGTATACAGAACATGCAATCTTAATTGGGAAAAGAGTAAGGGGTACTGAGCAACAAGAAAATATAAAATCTTAGAACAATATTTTAGCCAACACAAATTTCAGAAATCCTAAATATAAAATCCATACCAAACGTTTAATACTTTGAGCTTGAAACGGAAAAGTTTTATCATGGTGTCAGTTCTGGAGGAAAAAGTATTGCACCAAGTTGGCATTTTCCTCTTTCACTTTGGCACTGCAAAACAGAATTTAATTTCAGGTGAGGGTGTTCAGCTGATCGCTGTACTTAACAGCAGCCCAATAGTCAACCTGAATTCCTTAAGAAACATGAGTCTGTCTGTATAGGGCTGGTACTTTGGGCCTTTTGTTATATGAAGAACTGGCACATAGGCTGCTATGATAACATTTTCAGATTCAGGTGTCCAATTGACGATGCTTCCTTCCTGAATTTACAGCAAGATGGGAGTAGGTGAAAACAATTCACTTATTACCCTAAAGGGCCAAGGTCGTGGGCACTGCAAGTCTGTGCCTTCCTTTATAACTGATCGTTTTTTCTGCCCACTTTTTTGCTTAGGATGCAGACCTCAGCTGAAGTGTTAGCCAAATCACTTACTCTGGAAGAGAATCGAGCTAAACAGATCACCTATTCATTAGCAAACTATTTTATTCTAACAAGTTTTTTCTGGAGGTTTTTAATTCTTCAAATAAGAATTGAAGGTAAACGGACCTCTCTAAAATTAAGATATCTTTACAGAACTTGAAAAGATGGAGAACTATTTACTCCTTAATGTTTTATGTTGTTGTTCTCTTTAAATACATTGCATATCATCGTTATGGTTGTGCCATCACATACTATATATATATAATTTTTTTTTTTTTTTTTTTCCCGTAAAACTAGCATTTTGAAGAGCATTCTTTTACAGTGAAAAAAACAAAATCTTATACAAGTGTAGAACTTTAGGTACCTAAAGACCTGGCCTAAACAAAATCATTGTTAACTGTTAATGGATTGATATCTTAACCTATGCCCTAGCCCTCTATTGTCATTCAAGACAGGCCTCATTTCCTTTTTTTTTAAGATTGTAATATTAGGTCTCTGGTCCCACTACATTTTCATTTAAAAAAGCAGACACTAGTCTGTTTTTTGCCTTTAGTCTACTCTACAACAGCATTTTTAAACTCCAAACTAAACTGCTGAAAATGCTAGCTTGGTGTTGCAGTGTGGGTGGGTAAAAATGTAGACTTTTGATTACTCAGACTTTAAACCCACTTTGTGCATGCTTATTACATAGCCCTTCCCTGAATGGATCCTGCTCATTACAATGTCTCATTCCCTGACTGGTCACTTTTCACAGAAGAAAACCGTATAACAACATAGCAGACCTAAAGGAGTTGCTTTCTGTGACTCTTGTTGTGTTGCTTACCTGTATTTATCTAAGTTGTGTTTTGTACAGTTTGAATGCTGGATATATGTGCAAATGGCAAATAATTTACCTGTTGCTACAATTTTGCAATAAATCCTGTGGCCAGTGGAAGTACCACCCATTCTAGGAATTCTCCACTGATGTGTGCATACCCAGTGTAGGCGACCATCTGTGTCATAGGTGTTTTCGTTTATTTTAGTGTGGGTGGAGATGTAATTGTAACGAAAACGCTAGTGTGGACAGAGCTCATTTTCTTTGTTTTAAAAATACTGTTTTTAAATGAAAATATGGCAGTTTGTACATAGCCTCAGTAGCTGTATTACTACAAACACTGAAAGCATCAGGATTAACATATACAGTAAGTGACAACCTCTTGAATACATAGTTAAATATTCTATCAGGTTTGGGAACTTTATTAAGAACAATTCAGATTTATAGCACAACAAGCACATCAAAGAGTCCAATTTTTTTGTAAACGTAGTTTAGCCTTACACCAGAAATTGTACAATTATTTCACAATGAAAAATAAATTGGGCGGTTAGTGATTAGATAGAGATAGATAGATAGATACTTTATTAATCCCAAGGGGAAATTCACAATTTATTTAAGTCTGATTACAGACTGTGCTAATACTGAAAGTCTCAGCAATTAATTAATTTAAATAATACACCGAAGGTTAAGAAGTTTATAATTAAAATCATTAATTATGGTGCTTTTTTATTACATTAAAATATTGTGAGTCTGCTTTTTCTTTATCAATAATTATAATTATTGATACATTTATGAGGATTTATAAGAAGCTGTCTTTGTGTATATTGCATTTATACATTGAATTATAAGAATTAGTGATATGTGCTGCATACACTTCTAAAAATGTATTAGAGCTCTCTAACTAACTAGCGCTACCTGACTTGGGAAACTGAACATTGTGTTTCCTGCTTTAGGTTTTTTTGCAGTATTTCATTAAGTTGTTTTGATGAATAGTATGTCTAAGAGAGCGGATTATACTTATCATCTCAAATACTAGTTTAATTTGTACATGGGTAGTTTTTGGTAGCATGTATAATATTCTACTCTCTAAACTCTAATTGTTCTCTCTTGTGTACTTAATTTTTGTATTCTTTATTTCATTACATAATCTTTATTGCCTGAAATGTATATTTTCTCTTGCAGAATGGTGACTACAACAAGCCAATCCCTGCTCAGTTTATGGAGCATCTAAATCATGGGGTGTCTGGTGGGATTGTTATGCCCAGCACAGCTAAATCGCTGCAGTGGGTCAACTGTCAGATGCTTCTGTGCAAAAAGTGCAACAACAATCAGACATTAAAGATCAGACAGTTGGCCTCATTTGTTCCCCGTGAGGAGGTATGCATATAAGAATTGCAAATTTGAATAACAAGTGTGATCTGTTGAATTTTTTGCTTGCATTGGGACAGTTGAAGAAATTTATTTTGCTGCTCTCTTTTGAGCACATAGAAAGTCATGAGAGATGTTTCAGGCTGAAATAGAATAAACTACAGAACATGCAAAATGAAGCACAAACCTAAAACAGAGTCTGAAATATTACTACCTGTAGGCCCCAAACTCAAAATGCCAAAATGAGTCCTTACCTCCTGAATTTAGCTCCTGGCTCTGCTAAAGCCTAGTACTCTAGATGTATCTTTTCCCAAACCGTAAGACAAAGCAATCCTTAATAATCTTCCACAAAATATTCAGAAAGGAGGGAACCTCTGGTTTAAAAAGTAAGTCTGAATATGTGTGTGTGTTAGTGCTGGGCGGTATACCGGTTCATACCGAAAACCGTTTTTTATTTTTTTTATGATATGGATTTTTCTTATACCGCAACACCGGTTTAAATTGCCTAAATGACGTTTGGAACGTGGCGCAGCGGGAAACTGTTCAAGTGGGGACATTTTTCACTGCTACACCGCTAAACACAGATTTGTTGCACTAGGGCTCTTTTTCACTGCTACACCACCAAATAGTGTGCGGTAGCATAGGTATGCCGCGCGATGAAAATGGACAGAGAGCCGAAAAAAAATTAGTCACGTCTGTCGCCTGGAGATGCTTTAGTTTTAAAAGGTCAGATGTGTAAAAACTGTTTCTATATTACTGGATAATACTGCAAGCCAAGTTGTACTTGTTTTATTTGTTTTCAATACAGTGTAATGTATCTGGGTACTGTGTAATATTGTGACGACATGTTCACTTTATTCTCGTACTTTGTAATTTAAAGTAGAACATCGTAAACTAAACTTCATCGTAAAATGAATATTTAATTTACTAGATTTTCCCAAACCCCGTCATAAGTTATATAGCACATTAAATGCTTTGTGTTAAGTGTTCCCCGAGCTTCTTAAACTGACTTCCTCTGCACTAAGAGGAGGCAACGGCAGCGATCGCTGCATAGAATCCATTCACATGATATTTATGCTCTCTGAACATTTAGAATGCCAAGATAAATACTTGATATAAATAAATACTTGATATAAATTCTAAATTTTCAGAGAGCAGGAATATCATACAGTGAATGGATTCTGTATGATGATCGCTGTCTCCTATTAGTGCGGAGGAAGTCAGTTTAAGAAGCGTAGTGATTAACAACTGGGTCGGGGAACACAACACAAAGCATTTAATGTGCTACATTAACTTATGACGGGGTTTGAGAAAATCTAGTAAATTAAACAATGATTTTAGGATGAAGTTTAGTTTACGACATTCTACTTTAATTATAAAGTAAACTATGAGAATAGAGTGGAAATGTCGACTTTATTCTCGACGTATAGTTTTTTTTTTCTTCCCTGTGTCCGTATTTTTTTTTTTTTTCTTCACTGTGGCCCTAATACGATTCCGTAGGGCTATACCACAAATACAATTATAAATGCAAGTTGCAGTTGTATTATTTATGTATATAGCTTAGCTTGAAGCAAGGTCCATATTAATGGAGTTTGCCTAAATGATAGTTCAGTTGGTAAAGATGTCATGACCAAGATTGCACTTGTTTTATTTTATTTTAATTTGGTGAATACTGTGTAATGCACCTGGGCTTTTGAAGCCTTGAAGTAATAGTGCAACTATCAGTAATAATACAATTATTTATTTTATTGTTATTATTTATTAGTTTAAATATTATGCAGTTTAATGATGGTAAAGTTGTTTTAAAAGTCACTTTAACGTGTCAGTGGACAGAGATTGTTAACATTAACGGAAAGTGTAGTTGTTTTACAAAAAATATTTATTTATTCCTTTTCTAAGACATGTTCAGTGCAATACAACTTTTGACAAGCACTTCTGGATATTTTCCTAAGTCTAAATACCTCTTTGGATGGTTGAAAATATGTTGTCAAAATTATAATTTAAGTTTTTGCAAAATTTGTTAAATAAAAAGGTTCTATATTTTGACTGCATCTGTCATGCAATGTGATTTCCTTCTCTTCATTAGTGCCACCCCCTTGAAAAGTATCACTTTATGGGGCAATGCAAACCTGTATTAATACTTGTGTGCACATTAAAATGTTTTTTTTTTGTACAATGTACTTAGCCAGTAATTGCAGTGGAAAATGTGTTTAACATCCACTCATGCATGGGAAAAAAATACCGTCAAATACCGTGAAACCGGGATAATTTAGAAAAATACCGTGATATAGAATTTTGGTCATACCGCCCACCCCTAGTGTGTATATATTCATACTAGGGGGCTCTGCCCCCTGCTTGCTTCGCTTGCCAACTCCTACGCACTAGTCATTTCCCGTATCAGCCGCTTGCGAGGAATCATGCTGTGCTCATGGATAAACAAGAATATCATGTCTTTGATATCTCTGTGTCTCAAGTCGCTGACAATTCGTCACCTGTTGGTTTATTATATATGCGAGCGTGATCTTTTGGATTCATATAGAAATCCCAGAAAAGTTCTTAGTCCGATTTGTATCCATTTTTATCTGTAGAATTTCTATTACGTCCGATTGTTTAACTCTTTCGATTCTATGTTGCATTGCTTCACTGAGATCATAAATATAAACCTGACTGAATTATGGTTTCTTTGAAATTAAACTTGTAGTAGCTGTCATACTGTGTCACCTATGTAAATATATTTGAACTCTTTTTGCTGTTCTGTTATTTCGCCAAGTAATAATTTCCGTTAGTAAATATCGCATTAGCGCTAACAGTTTTTTGAGACTTTTGAATTTTAGTACTTTCATAATATCTAATCTGCTCTGTATGTGTATTGCTCCAAAGCTTTTTAACCTCTTTATGACATTCTACTTTGTCTTCTGCTCTTTGTCTTTTCTTCTTCTACTGTTTGTCTTTTATTTCTGCCCATGCTTGGACCTGTTAGGTTTTCAATTCATCTCTTGGCACAAAGTCTCATCTCACAAGACGTGAAATTATCTCTCTGAAAATGTCTCCTCTCGTCTTTCTGAAAAAGTCTCGTCTCATCCCAAGATTTTTTTATATAATAGAGAGATATATATAAACAAAAGTGTGTGCCTAAAAAGGGAATCCTGAACAAACTAAACTGGTCTGTATACCAAATTTGTGATCCATTCAGCTTGAGCAAAATGATAAAACAGAAAAATCCACTATTTATCAAAATAACAAAATACCAAACACATTTTGAAGAATATTT
Source organism: Erpetoichthys calabaricus (assembly GCF_900747795.2). NCBI lineage: Eukaryota > Metazoa > Chordata > Cladistia > Polypteriformes > Polypteridae > Erpetoichthys > Erpetoichthys calabaricus. The sequence continues at coordinate 177,858,861 of NC_041401.2, forward strand.
TGACAAGACGGTGGTTCTCCAGCTGTTACATTATGGTGGCCCTGGCTCTGCATAAAGGGAACAGGGCACATAAAAGAAAACACTAATTCATTAATATGGATAATACATAAATCCTAACCTATTACATAAAATACAAACAGACCTGAATTGTAATCGGTATATGAGAGGATACCCAAAATTCTCAGAATCTGCCAATAGCACAGAAGCAGGGTCAGTCAGTCAGTCATTGTCCAACTCGCTACATCACAACACAGGGTCACGGGGGGTCTGCTGGAGCCAATCCCAGTCAGCACAGGGCGCAATGCAGGAACAGACCCCGGGCAGGGCGCCCCCCGCAGGGCACACATACAGACACACAGCAAGCATACAGTAGGGACAATTTAGGATCGCCAATGCACCTAACCTGCATGTCTTTGAACTGTGGGAGGAAACCGACGTAGACACGGGGAGAACATGCAAACTCCACGCAGGGAGGACCCGGGAAGCGAACCCAGGTCTCCTTACTGCGAGGCAGCAGCACTGCCACTGTGCTGCCCCAGAAGCAGTGTGTAGTTGTTAAATATGCTGCTAGGTATCATGTTTCTACAAGTCTGGTTAATCAAGTGTGCATTTGAGGCATTTATTCTATAATTGTGCAGGCCACTGTGGTGATTTTTTTTTTCCTTCTCCAAAAAACCTTGGAAGGTTTTCAAAAAGACATTGTTTTATGACGTTGACAGACTTGTTCATAAAAAGTTTCTTCTCCTTGGAACAGACCGTTTTCTCTGTGACATTACGTTGATTACTGAGGCGTCTACAAGTAAGCATCAAGAAAAACATCCAGAGAAGTGATGTATTGAAAACTGCATTTTGCCCCATAACAAAGCATTGAAAGAGTTTTTGACCAGAAACAATATTGTTGTTGCTTCACACCACTCATATTCATCAGATCAGGTGCTTCCTGTGCCTTTTTGAAATAACAGAAATGAGAGAAGTGCTGGGTTAAGTGTCTTACATCTCAGGGAGAGTATTTTGTTGGTGACTAAAAGTGAATTGCTGCAAGTTTTTTTTTTTTTTTAAACACTGGGAATTTTTGGGGTAATTACTCAAACACAAATAAAATTTAAAGAGCAATAAAAATATCACATTACAAGAAAATATCCTTGTTCCAGAAATTAAACTCTAGCTAAGCCATAACACTCTCAGGCAAAAGAACAAATCTTCATTTCAGTAGTTTTTGTTTTAAAGATGGGCTACCCCATTCTATAGAAATCATCTCTCCAGATGTGTGTGTGTGTGTGGCTTGATTTAAAAATCTAACCAAGTGGTCATGAATTAATACTGTTTGTTTTATTATTCTTCATTGTTTTTGGCTATATCCTTGCCTACTAATCTGAAGTTTTCTTCTCATATCTCCAAAGATGTACACTACCATTTATCAGTTTGAAATTGATGAAAAAATTTTGTGTTTTGGATAGAAAATGATTCCTTTTTGTTAGCATATTCCATTAAATTAAACAATACAGCCAAGATATTATTAGTGTTGCTAATGGCTATTCACATTTAGTGTGCACTTTCTGTATTTTATGCCAATGGCATTCTGGAAAGCAAATCCTGAGAGTGACAGATGAGTTTTGTTGTCTGTTTGCTCCCTCTTGTGGTTAACTTGAGCAATAATTGACTGCTGACTGAGAAAAAGTAAATATTTAAGACATCTCTTAAGTATGTGTGCTTAAAAAAATGCACCATTTGTAGAAGCAATGCCCTCCTACACACAATAAGGAGCAATACAATTTACTATGCTTTTTTAATGTCTCTGAAATTAAACACACTATTTCTGATTTTTTGAGACTATAGATTGTGAACAGGGAAATTTAATTTTAAAAAGACACTGATTTCTCGTATTGAAGTTGGTTTGAAAGAAATACTGCTACCACTGAACTACGTTTGCTTTACCTGGTGCTCAGCTTTTGATGCGTTTTGAAGTTTTGGGTGATTAGAGATCTACTGAAGTATTCAAGAAATGATGTGCAGATTTTGAAGCATGGATAGTTTTTCTGTGACGATCTAATAGTCTGACCCAGAGAAAAAAGCCATTGATTTGTTGGCTAAGCTGCTTATAAGCATCCCTTCCTTTGCTATGTCTAAAATCTTTGTTTTTGTTGGCTTCTAGATGCTACCTGTCTCAAATTCATAATGTATGTGTTTGGGTTTTTTTTTTTCTCCTTTCTTACTTCTATCGGCCAAATTCAGTACCTATTATGGACTAGTAAATAGCAATAAATCCATTAATCACTTGTCTTCTGATGCTGGACTGGAGAATAAAGTTGCTATTTGTTTGACAATGCTTTGTTTTATTTTCAGGACAAGTATGATGAAGAAATTGAAGTATACAAGCATCATCTTGAGCAGACTTACAAACTTTGCCGTCCTTGCCAGACAGCTGTGGAGTATTACATAAAGCACCAGAATCGTCAACTCCGAGCTGTACTCTTCAATTACCAATTAAAACGCAGTAGAGAATCAGAGAAGGCATACATGCAGGTGAGGCCACAGGCAGGATTCAGAAAACACCCAGTTTGAGGTTAAGTTTGATACCAGGGTTATAGGGTTCATGTGTGATTGTGATGTTTTTTGTATTAGTTGTCGTCACCCTCTTCAGATTGTGCACAATACATGTCTGGGTAGTCTGTTCCAGAGGTTTTTATGTCAAAAACATGTAAGTGCTCTTTTCACATTTACAGGTTTATTTCTTGCATTCATCTTTAGACTTTGAGCGCCCTTTTAAATTATGATGTATCACTAAAGTAATTCTTAATTTTGGTTTAAAGGGTGCAGCACAGAGTTACATAAACCAGGAGATTTTACAGTGTGATAAAGTATCAGGCAGCAAACTGAAAAAGATTTAGGGATGGCCATCCCATATACTGAAAATCATTGGAGCAAAAAATAAAAAACCAAAACATTATTTACAAAGGAGAGTTCACAATTAAACTGGCTAACAAACTGAGACTGATCTATAAATATGGTGGGTAGGAGGAAGAGGTAGAGTCAGGAAAGCTGGAACTGGTGTGGCAGGAAAAGGAATTCTGGGTAGTGGAAATAATGTCATCAGGGTTGGCCGGAAGTGATGTCAGCAGGGGGTGGGTCAATGGTGATGTCCCTATGAATCCTTGTCCTCGGCTGGGCTGCAGGGGAATAGAGGGGTTCAGGTGAGCACACCAACCCTTAGTCTGGTTGACAGATACCACTATTTGAGCCTGTAAACTGCTCACCATGCGCATGTGTGTGACAACAGGTACATGTTTTGATGAAATCTAAACTTCCCTGAAATTTATATTGCTCCTTTCTGAATTTCAGAGCTTTGTGTACTTTCAAATTTGTTTTTAAGTGTAGTAACAGGCAGTCACTGTCTAACTTGCTTTTTCCTGAACATGGTCATGGGGGCTTTCTGGAGACTGTCCCAGCTAACATAGGGTGCAAGTCAGGGAACAAACCCTGGACAGGGTGCCAGTCCATCACAGGACGCACACACACTCACACACCAAGCATCTACTAGGGCCAATTTAGGATCGGCAGTTCATCTAACCTGCCTCTCATATTACGCTGGAAGAATGTTATCAGATGGAGTAAGTTATTGCATCATTATTTAAGGTATAACTGAATGTAATTAAACAGGTTCATTTTATTGTAAAACATTATTACACTTTTGACAAGAAAAGTCCATTCAACCCAACAAAGCCCAGTAATTCTTTCATGTATTTATTCTAAAACAACATTGAATTGAAGTTTGAAAGTCCCTATAATGGCACTATCAACAGCACTACTTGGTAATTTATTCTTTGTGTCTGTGATTCTTTCAGTGTTTGGTTGGTGCTGGGGAGTCCTTTTTAAATGTTTGTCGCAAATCTACCCTTTTGTTTCCATCTGTGTTCTTGTATTCTTTTTGAGGAATATTTAATGACAGAAATCCACCACACTAATTCATTTAATAATTTTAAGACTTTTTAATCATGTCACCTCTTAATCATTTCATGCCTAAACTGAAATGGTTCAACTCCTTCCATCTTTCCTCATTGTTCAGAATTGGCTATGTGCTTTTCTCTGGGCTTTTTTTAGGGTTGCTGTCTGTTTTAGTAATATGGAGACCAAAACTGCACACAGTACTTTAGATGAGGCCTCATTAGTACGGTTTATGACAAAAATTACCCTGTTAACTTATAGGTTAAGCATAATTTGTCCATAACCTGATTCTATACATCATGCTATATAACCTAATATCCTATTAGCCTTCTTAGACACTGTCTGGATATCCTTGGTCCTTCTCATAAGTTGTATTTTTAAGTTTCAGACTGAATTGTGTACAGTAATTCCTCCTCCATCGCGGGGGTTGCATTCCAGAGCCACCCACGAAATAAGAAAATCCGCGGATTAGAAACCATATGTTTATATGGTTATTTTTATATTGTCATGCTTGGGTCACAGATTTGCGCAGAAACACAGGAGGTTGTAGAGAGACAGGAACGTTATTCAAACACTGCAAACAAACATTTGTCTCTTTTTCAAAAGTTTAAACTGTGCTCCATGACAAGACAGAGATGACAGTTCCGTCTCACAATTAAAAGAATGCAAACATATCTTCCTCTTCAAAGGAGTGCGCATCAGGAGCAGATAATGTCAGAGAGATAGAGAAAAGCAAACAAATCAATAGGGCTGTTTGGCTTTTAAGTATGCGCAGCACAAAGCTGTTGAAAGCGGCAGCTCACACCCTCTCCGTCAGGAGCAGAGAGAGAGAGATAGATAGAGAGAGACAGAGAAAAACAAACAATCGAAAATTAATACGTGCCCTTCATGCTTTTAAGTATGCGAAGCACCGTGCAGCATGTCGCTTCACGAAGCAGCTGCACCGAAGGTAGCAACATGAAGATAATCTTTCAGCATTTTTAGACGAGCATCCGTATCGTCTAGGTGTGCGAACAGCCCCCCTGCTCAATCCCCCTACGTCAGGATCAGAGAAAGTCCGCGCAAGAGAGAGAGAGAGAAAAGTAAGTTGGGTAGCTTCTCAGCCATCTGCCAATAGCGTCCCTTGTATGAAATCAACTGGGCAAACCAACTGAGGAAGCATGTACAAGAAATTAAAAGACACATTGTCCGCAGAAATCCGCGAACCAGTAAAAAATCCACGATATATATTTAAATATGCTTACATATAAAATCCGCGATAGAGTGAAGCCGCAAAAGGCGAAGCGCGATACAGCGAGGGATTACTGTATTTGGGTGTAACATTTTAATTTCTATGCATAATACCATAAATGTACTTGCACAAAATTTCATCTACCACAAAATTGTCTTTGCTTCTTTCATCATAGATTTCCAGCATGTTTGTAAAACTTGTTCTCCCCTTTTTAAACCTATGCTGTTTAACTGTATAACTGTCCTGGACATGTGATGCTCAATCTGTTCCATAATTGCTTTTTAGAAAATGGGATAATGTTTGCCAGCTTCCAGTTGATAGGAATGTCCCTGAGTGGGCAGTGATTGTTGAAAAATATGTGTCAATGATTTATATGCACTTACTAATTTTCTTCAGTACTCTATGATGTGTAATATCTATTCCTGGCAATTTGTTTGATTTTTTTTTTGGCCTGTTTAATCAATGTAGCACTTATCTCGCTACAATTTCCAAATCACCTAGTACTTCCCTGTTGGTGCTAATGGAAGCAATTGACTTCTTCACATGTACATGTTAAACAAAAAAGAAGGGTCAGAGCATTTAGCATTTCACTGTCTGAATATTTTAATTCTTCCTTACTGTTATGAAATGTTTTACATAATCCTTGAATATTCTTTTACCATTAAAATACTGAAAGAATCTCTGGCTCATCCTTCACCTTTTTCACAATATTTCCCTAAATGTCATTTAGCTACTTTTTAATCATTGCCACCATGCTCTCATTAACCCCAAGGTTAGTGCTAGAATGGAAGGACTTTGTCACATCTGAGTAACTTTAATAGAAGAAATTTTAAAGCTTTTAATTTCTGAGTATGTGCTCTGTCAAAACACTGTTAAATGTATTCTTTTATTACTAGATTCTAATGGTTCAATTACATCACATATTTAGAAAATACTAAATCTAGACAGGCTTCCCCACTCTTCATTCTCTGATAATATGTTAAACAGTCACTGATTATGTCTATAAACTCCTGTTCCTGTGCTCTGTTATCTATAAAGTGTTAGAATGCCTAGAAAATACTTGGGTAATAGAAGTCCTCTATTACTATAATACCTAAACATTTTTCTTTTTTAAAATTATTAAAAAGATGTGTATTGACATTGTGTCAGTGAATTCAAGTCTGAGATATTGAGTACGTTGGGTTGATGCTACAGTGTAACTGGGTAATTACTCTCTTTAATGTTTTTTCCTCCCTTCTCTCACTCAGAATGTCCATTCCGCTGCCTTTTCCACTCCTGCTCGAGTGATATTCTTCCGATTCTGTGCTTTCTTGAGCTGTGCGTTTCTGTTGGCATTGGCAATCTATGGCTCTGGGGATCCTTTTCCTGATGTCCACACACTTCATGCAGGCTCTAGTGCAACTGCAGTTAACAACAATACTACGCCTGATTGGTCCGTTAGAAATGGCAGCAGTGAGACACTTGCCCTGTGGCCGGAGCTAATTGGTATCCTCCCTGAGGAGGCAGTGGAAAATATGAGAGTCTTATGGAGCTATGGAAAAAACCATCAGATGGCTGTGGTTTTCCTTGGATTGTTCACTTGCCTGTTTGCTATTTTTCTGGCTGGCCGCATTAGGTGAGTGCCCTCTTTTTAAGCTTTCATTTTTGTTTGATATGTTTTTCTTATTTTCTGATTTGTTTACTAATTTGGAGTTGTAGAAAAGCCATATTTTTAAAACAGTTTTATTACCTACTAAATTGTCTTTACCCATCTAAGTAAGAACAGGATGTGAGGGACAGCTTAACTATTAGCTAAACTAATGGGCTAGATGGACTGAGTGAGTGGTCTCATTTGTCAGATTTCTTATGTGAGGGGGAACTTGCACAGTAAAAGAAAAACCCTTTTAAAAGCAGATTATTTTTTCAGAGTTGTCAATAAATGTGTATTTTCCTAATGGGTACAATGTAAACAGTGCTCGGGTCTGGCGAGTTTTCTTCTATGTTGGGTCGTCTTTGACTTTCTGTGGCCAATAAGGCGTGTAATGTTGGGTCTTTTGGTTGGCAATTTTGTTATGTTTAGTTGCAAACGGTAGTCTAGCACCGCTAAACAGGTATGGGTGAATCTTTGTGCTTTGAAACTTGGTTTTACATATTTTTATATATATCATATATATATATATATATATATATGTATGCAAAGTTGCTCATTAACAAAAATTCTATTCCCCATGTAGTAGAAAAGGTGAAATTTGGCAAGATAGTTTCTTGGGCAGTGGGTACACCCTAAAATAGAAAAAATCCACAAAATCTCAAAATAGAAATAGTCAGTATTTCTCAATTTTTTGCTTTTGATTACCTGGATTTCTTAAATGCATGCTGGCTCTCATCATGGTTATCCATTCTGTCTACCTCCAGCCCCCCAACATAGTGGTAGTAACCCCGAAGGGGACTCTCCCTTACCTAAGGGCTCTTCAAGTGGAATGGTTAAATCACTCAATACCCAAACACCTTTCTTATGTCTTGGTGCTTAAATTTGAAATGGGGGAAGCAATAGAAAATGTGTTGCAGTGCTTGAAGCAGGGACCAAATACAACTGACTAAAAACATGAAAAGTAATACTGTACTTGAGTAATTGATGTAAACAAACATGTTTTGTTTTTCCAAATTTAGTACAGGCAGGTGACGTGACCTGCTCCTGGTCTTAGTGTGAGTAGCAAGATTTGAACCCACGTCCCCAGGGTTTTAAGTCCTAGGCCCAAAGCCGTAACCACTGTGTCATACTGCTGTCAATAATATTAGTTGTAAACAAATCTGCTAATATTGTATACAGAAAAAATCTTGGTTACGCAATACTCGTGATACACTCATCATCTTATGAAATTTCCTGGGTGAAACTGGGCAACACAGCTAATTTTATGACAAATGCCATCCATGATGGTAAGAAAAGGCTAATTTCCTCAAAAACTAAGTACTAGTGCTCAATTTAGAAAAAAAAGAAAAGTTGTTTAAATGAAAACATTTGGAGTATTTATAAATGTCTGGAGATTAAGGACCACCAGCATTTTGAAACCATGCACATCATTCTTTAAACACTTACTCCATTACCTTCCTATGTTTGCTCACTGGAATATACTGTTAGATTGGCGTGTGTGTTTTGGGATGAATGTCTTTAGGGAGTATGCCCTTCATCTGACTGATGTTCCATGTGTTTTTTGGTTCCTGCCTCTTAACCAAAGCTTGTAGTCTTCAGCTCCATGCATGCCTGTATCAGAGAGAACATTTGAGGCTCCTTACCATATTGGAAAGTGTGTTCAATTATTCAAAAACTGACTGCAAATTGTAATGTAATTTATTTGTATTTCAGTTTTTATAAATAAATAAAATAAATATGTAGAAACACACTGCATTTTTGAAAGTGCACCCACCATAAAGAGGTGAAAATTTCACTAGTAATTGAGAGTATAATATTGATGGTAACTTTTGTATGCTATTCACAACTTATTTATTTCTTAAATGTGACAGCAGCTACACACTAATTAAATGAAGGTTAGCAAATTTTTAACGTCAAGGCCATACAGGGGGGTGAGATGACTGGAAAAGGTATACCATCAGATTATTATTTGGAGATTCCAGTCTAAGCAATGTCATAGACAAATGACACTGGCAAGAACCCACTACATTCCACATTCTGGTTCTCATTCTCATGTATGGGAGGAAGTGAATATCAAAGGGTAACTATGGCTGTCTTGGAGATGGATTGGGCAAGGTTCATTCAGTGGCATGGTGATAATGCAGCAAGACTGTTTTGGGAGGATAAATGGACGCTGAGTGGTGATTTTTTCCAGTAACTGAACTAGGCTCATTGGGCCGTGTATATTATTGAATTGTAAATTTACATGAATTTTGTACTACACTCTGTTTAACATTGCCTGATGTTTATTCAATAAATTTGTATTTTTGTACATTGATTTGTGTTGATGTGACATACAGTGCATTAATAGCTTGCCTGATAAGTGTACTCGGGTCAGACAGGTTCAGTTAAATACATTTGGGCAATATATTTTCAAATCACAGTAGTTCACAAAGGATCCTATGATATTTTGCTGGATCCATTGTAAGTGGTGGATTTATATTTGTTGCACATCCTGGGAGCAATAAATTATCCAAGTGTAATGTCATCCTTAATATCTGACTTTGTTTAATATCCTTAATATTACCATTATTCACTGAAACTGTGATAATGAAATTGTGAAAAATAAATCTGTTTAAAGAAACAAAAAAGTTAATCTCTTTGACAGAAAAATATTGGTGAAACAAATTTAATACTAGGCATGCAAGTTTTGAAATACAGCATTGATTATATCCATTTATCTTGTACTTGTTATCTTGCAGGCTTCGCAGGGTGGATGCAGTAGCCTGTGTATTGTGGCTCCTGATACTGGGCTTTCATGTCATGGAAAGCTACCTAAATGCAGATGTTCCTAGCTGGATGGACACCGTGAAATTCAGCACTACATCCCTGTGTTGCCTAGTTGGCTTTATGGCAGCTGTGGCTACAAGAAAACCATCCAGCCATCGAAGATATCGAGCGCGAAGGTCAGAATCTGAAAACTGAGCAAATAAAGAGCAAAACTGAACTCTGGTATGAGTGAGATACCCTCTGGAAGTGCAATTTTTTTTCCTTTCTTTCTCGCCCTTTCTCAGTATTTCCCTCTTTTTTTGTATTTGTTGACTCCAACAGTAGTTTTTTTTTTTTTTGTTTGTTTGTTTTTTGTTTTTTTTTCCTTCAGACTTGTTGAGACCATTCCCTTTATTTGAATGCTATTCAGTAAATATTGCAAATGAAATATCATTATTTTCATTAATCACTTACTGTGCAAACAGGTATTGTAAATGATTTTAACTTGAGAGGAGCACACACCAAATATGTACAGATTAGGTTAATTGGAAACACTGTGTTATTTTTTAGTCTGTGTGTGAATGTGATTGCCCAATGATAGACTGACATCCTTTCCAGGATTTCTTACCTTTTGCCAAATGCAAATGGAATATATTATAGCTCTCATTAATAACATTCCTTGAAAGGTTGGCTTCTAAAACCACTCTAGGACACTAATTCTTACAGTGCATGTTCCAAATTTGATTGGAATTCATAATTAATACAGAAAATGTTGACATCGGAGGAGGAGGAGGTTAGGAACACACTGACAAAAGGTATTATTAAAAAAAAAAGAAAAAACTGTCATAATCCTTTATTGAAACAAATCCAAGTAAAAACTTTTTATAATCGTTTATATATATATATATATATATATAAAACACTTTTTTTTTCTTTTTTTCATTTATTTTTAAATAACAAAACTTTTTTTCTTTTTGCCTTTCCTTATACTGTTAGTTGGAATGTTTGCAGTGTAAATTTTCATATACAACAAAGGTAGTCTTTGGCCAGGAATACTAAGGATTTTGTACATTGTGCCTCTGTTAATTTTGGAAGAAGAAACAATTGTTCCATTTTTGGGCCAAATATGGATAATATCCCTTCATTCTGCTTGTTCCAAAGAGAATAGTGGGTGGGTGGAACTTAACCCACTGTCACTGGTCACAGAGAAGGAACCAACTCTGAGTGAAGCATCACTCCATCACAGGGCACACTCACTCGTGCACCTACAGTTGCTCATACATGTTCCATCTACTGTAAATAGTTTGACTGAGGGAGAAGACTGGATTACTGGTAAATATAAAAAAACTGGTAAAAATCATGCCTATTTAAAAATCCTGAATGGTTTAACTTAATAAAGCGGGAAAATCCAGCTGCTCTTATTATAATATTTTTTTTAATCCGATTATGGAGATGCTTCAGAAATAAATTTCAGGTAGTCACTGACTTACAACCAGGTTTGGTCCAGATGGACCGGTTGTAAGTAGATTTGGACACAAGACGGACAGGTATATGTAGTCAAACTTGACCTTCTGTATAGTACTGTATAGTAAGTCCCTTAAGTTATATTGTTTTATATCCTTTTTTATTATCATTTTTAGCATATTGTGTAGCTTTTCTATCTTTTTTTTTTTTTTTACTATAAATTATTTTTTATTGTTTCGTTATTTTTGTTGCTTGCATGGATGCTGAACCTTTAACAGCTTCACAAATTCTTCCTTTATGTTATGTTACATCATCAGTGTTTGCCTCCCTCAGTGTTCATTGTGTTTAACTGTGAGAGTAGGAATTACACTGGCAGAGTTTGAACACTCATGTTTTCTGTTTTAACATTTAAGCCTTTTAATAACAAACATTAACAGATAAAAGAGTTGAGTGTGGTTTCATTACCCGGTTTCGTACGAAGCAGCAAATTGTGAGTCACAATTCAGAAGCTTCGGAGGTTAAACTGATTGAAAGCCAGAGCACTGCCTTACAGCACTTGCAGCAAACACAGGTTACAATGGGATAACTTAAAGTCACATGCGATCGTTTTCTTTCTTCCTTTGTACTGCTTGATCACATTCATTTTTGTGTTGAAACTAGTTGCTGTTTTTTTTTTATACAGTGGAACCTCGGTTCACGAACGTCTCGGTACACATACAAATCGGTTTATGACCATAAAGTTCGCCAAATTTTTGCATCGGTTCACGACCACACACTCGGTATATGAACAAGCCAGTTTCCCTTTCGGTTTGTACATGTTCAGTCTCTCCCTGTGCATTTACTGTGCAGCGAGCAAGAGCGAGAGAGTGCGACGCGCACACACACACAGGCACGCGAGAGAGACGCACACACACACAGCGCGAGAGAAAGAGACGCACACACACACAGGCAGCACGAGAGAGAGACGCACTCACAGGCAGCGTGAGAGAGAGAGCTGGATGCATAAGGTAGGAAGGCAGTTAAAGAATGCACTTGGATTTTGTTTTCACTTCTGTTTACAGCGATTGGTTCGTAGCGTACATTGTTGCAATGTTACTTTTCTTGGTGGTTTATTAAATTACGGATTTTTTCAAATGTTCATTTTTTTTCCTGTGCTTAAAACTCATTTAAAAAAAAAAAAAAAAAAAAAAGTGTTTTTAGCCAGCAGTTGGTAGCGCTATTGCACGAACTATTGCAGTGTTAGTTTTCTCTGTTGTTCAAGGTTTTCTCAGTATTATTCAATGTTTTTATATCTAGTTTACTATGACACTGTGCATTCTATGGGTTAATTAACTATATTTGTGCTTAAAAACTTAAAAAAAAATGTATATTTACATACAGTTCATATGGTCTGGAATGGATTAATTGTATTTACATACAATCCTATGGGGGAAATTGCTTCGGTTCACGACCAAATCAGTTTACGACCAGAGTTTTGGAACGAATTATGGTCGTAAACCGAGGTTAAACTGTAATTGTAAAACAATTGTAACTGAACGTAGTTGAAACCACTGCATTTATTAAACTGAGAACGAGATGAATGAGTCACAGCATATGGAGCTGGCATGGTGAAAACTGTCATTTGCCCGTGAGATGAGATAGCTGTCAATTAGCTGTGACTTGCAATCATTTAGTATCATGCATTTGAATGATGATGTTAAAAGTATTCATCTTTTGTGCTTTTTTCTTGTTTTTCCTAACTAGCACTATATATATAGCACAAATGAAAAAGCAAACATTTCTCATTTTTCTTCTAAATGTACTGAACATGGCTACAGTTGTCTGTCCAACCATTCATCCATTTTATACTCTGTTTATCCTTACCTGTGCATATTCTAAAACAGTGATGGAGTAAGCAGCTCCATATATTCATTCCAAAATTAAATTTATTTAGTGTTGCAAAACATTCACATTCGTGTGATATGCATGTGATTCGGCTCAAAATGATTTGAAGTATGAGGCAAACCTCCAATTATGTAATCTGTAATGTATTAACGAATACTGTAATTACAGAGATACATAGTAAGAGTGGCTCCAAAAACTGCATATTTTATTTCAGAAAACAAGCATGCAAACACTAAACTTGTGTTGTTTGTTGGGTTTTTTTAAAGACAAAATAATGTTATTTGTATAAATACCAAACCTGTGATGAACATTGTGAAAGCACATATGACATGGTAGAGATGCGAATGGTGTGTCATCCCTAGCTAGGAGTAATTACTACAGATAAGGTTAATCTAGTTAAGTGGCTAATTTTTGTGTGGTAACAAAGTCTGATCACTTAGTGATGAATCTTGAAAACAACAGGAGAAAGGCAGCTTTATAAAAATTTAATAAATTAACCTTCACGTGACAAGTTTTGATTTTATAAAGGTAGCTTCAATGTTAGGGTAAATGTGTGGTTAAAAAAAGAAAAGGGATAGCTGGGAAAATGTAATGCATGAGGAGGTTGTGATGTTGGAATTACCTTGACTTGTCCTTTTAAATTTACACTTTGGTAAATTTAAATTATCCACCTAATGTCTCATATACATACTAATACAAACATAAATCTCATAACATCATATGTCAAAAAAACTGACAAAGTGACTTTTCTGACAAACTTAATTTGAAAGTGTGTTGTAGATAACACATTTTATGTAAATGAAAATATCCAAAATAATTTTGGTATCCACAAATGCATATAACACTGATGATCTTTTGAATTTTTATTTTTGATTTTAAGGAGTATTTAGTTTCAGTTACTTGAGCAAAATGAATGTCAATCAATAAATTGTAGAAGTGATCATTCTAAATAACACCTGTACTGATTACACCCCCCTCTTGCCCGCATTTTTCATTTATTTATGTTAAATTCCCAGAAATTAGGATCCAGAAACATCCCATTCAAACCTGTGCACAAACATGTACAGATCGTGCTAACCATTCTGCAACTGTGTCACCGTACTTTATGCGCAGCAGACATTAAATTTAATTTTGGCTTCACATAGTTCCCCAGTTGTTGTCATTGTATTACCAGCTTAGCCACCAGTTGTTTTTCTGGGACTTGTCTCTGGTTTTTATTTTTACTATATTTTTGCAGTATTCTTGGACCCCTTGCTTCCGCATGTAGCCTTATGCCATTTTCAATTACTTTGTAATAATACATCTTTGGACTGTTTCAACTATGCCAACCTAGAGATATAAAAATTTTGTTGCATGAGTGTAAAGGCTTGAGAATCAATTACAAATAATGCCTTTTGTATATAATAAATATAACGTCATCGCCCAACAAAATAAAACAGATTTGGTGGATAGTGATATTTTGCCCTGTGTGTACTCATTGCCATAGTTGATTTGCACAGGTTGTGTGTTATAGCAGCAGATGTGTTACGCAAGGTTGCTTTACAAATTTATCAGTTTTTTTGTGGGAAAGATACTGTATTAAGCGAATGAAGTTCTGTTGTTTTCTTTCCACAAGTGGAGAAAGCCTGAAGCACTTTGCTTTTCTTTTAACATTTGTCTGAATCAGTCGTTTAAATAAAAGTTCAGCTTGTTCAGTCCTGTGGTTAGTTCTTAGATTAAGAAAAGTACTTTTAAATACCAAGTCATTTATAAAGAATGTCTTTTCATTTAATTACAACTTTGATTAATTTTAATAGCACATACAATTAAGCTTTTTCTGTATCTGTGCAAAAGACTATGAAAATACTGCCTTAGAAAGAAAATGCAACACACTTTGTTTTTATGTTGACATAAGTTTTTCTGGTGTGTTCTCGGTCCAAGCCTGAAATGCAGGCATATATACATACCTGTATACTCAAGCTTGTTTAATCCAATTCAGAGTCTTGAGGGATCCTCATTAAAAATTTTAATTTGCACCCACAAAGTGTAACAGGTTTTAAATAATGTTTGTCTCTGTGCCCTAAACCACTCTTGGCAATTTGTATGACCAAAAAAGGTGAAAAGCTGTGACACATGCTCAGCAATCAATCAGTTAGATGTCTGTGTTAAGGGAAAAAAAATCCCTATTTTTTTTTTTTTTTTTTTTTTAAACAAATTATGAAATTTGTATATCACCTGTAACTGTTGAAACAGTGCTATGACATTCAGGCAATTTACTAATTGTGTATTCAATCTCACAAAGAAAAACTGCAACACTTCTAATTGTTACAGTCAGTTTAGCACGCTATACAAAAATTAATTAAATTGCATTGTCTAGAAGGGGGACTTTTTTTTTTTTTTCCCTCCTCTCCCCCTCTTCACTTCACTATAGCTCATTGATAAGGGTATCTGATATCCTCTAGAAATATTTTGGGTTTGATTCTACAAGAGTTTCCTTTCTGTTAGCAAATTGTCAGCATGTGTTGGGAGAAATTGAACCCCAAACTGTGACGCTCCCATCTCTGCACTGCATAGGACAATAAGGTTATTTTATTTCTGGCAAGTTTGGCATTTTGTTTGTTTGTTTGTTTGTTATGGCCTTATAGATCATTTTACATTCCTCTATCCAGGGAACAACACAAAACTATGTCATTCAGATTGTACATTACAAACTTAAACAATAGTTGTGTTTTCTGAAAGCAAATCAGTTTTCCGAGATATCCACCCAATATTTCCAATGCTGTTGAGCCTGTATTGCTTATCACTTTAACAGAGAGGCTGAAAATCCTTTTAACATTTTTTCTTAATAATGCATAGAATCTAGTGCATATAAATCCTTTCCATTAGAAAAGTCAGGACTAGGTTTAATTAAATTGGGATTTTATTGCAAAGATGTAACATTTCAAGAATTCTTTTTGGAGGTTCACAAGCTTTCAAACAATATAATAGATTAAACAAATCTAGTAATGAGAGACAGTGTGTGGTGAATGTTCCTATCATTAAAAATCTCTCTATTATAATAAAAAAATCCTGGGACGAGACATGACTTTTTAAGAGAGATACTTTCACATCCCGCAAGACATGACTTTGTGCCAAGAGATTTAATCATGCCTGGGGCTGGAAATAAACGATAAAGAGTAGATGACAAAGTAGAACGTCGTAAAGAATTCAAAACCGTTGGCGCGATACACATGCAGAGCAGGGTAGAGATAATAAAAGTACCAAAATTCAAAAGTCTCAAAAAAATTATAGTAAAGATCGCATTAGCGCAAACAAATAGAAATTATTACTTGGTGAAATAACGGAACAGCGAAAAGAGAATAAATATATTGTTCGTATTTAATCTTCAAGTAGGAGACGTGTACATAGTCTAATTCATGTTGCCATCAAGGAAAAGTAGTGTTTCTTCCCAGTGAAGAGGTGTATCCGTGAGAATTAAGATTTGTTGTTTGGTGAAAGTGAAATCCACATATGCGAGCGGTAGAGACGTGCATGTAAGAGAACTTAAGAACAACATATAAATTAAAAGCATAAAGAGTGGTATATATTGCAGCCGTGGCCAGTTCCACTAATCTCCTAATTCCATGGTCCTGAATGGGACTGGGGTTCCTGTTCATATGTATTTGTTTTCAACTTGCTGGAGAGATGCTTCTTTAAGCAAATTCTTTTACAGTCCAAATAACCAGCATATCTTATGTTAGTCATTCACTCTGGCTAGAGAGTAGAAACTGCAGTGCTGTAGTGATGTCTTTATTATTTATAGCTTTGGGGAATGGTTTTATTTTAAATAAGATTGTAAAATTAGATTACCAGCTGTGCATTAAGTTTCTCTTAAAAGCAAATTCTTTTTTTTTTCTTTTAACTGCTTAAAGCGTAGTAGATTTTTCTGAAGGTAGTGTGGATATTTCATTAATTCATGTCACCTTGACAGTCAAACAGTTTTGGTGCCAGAATGGAGTGGGTCAGAAACCCACTTCAGTTCTTGTTCAAGTGGGGACAGGTCTTAATACTACCGAATTGCTCACAAGGAAGGAAACTAGTCTGGATGGGGTGCCAATTTATTGCAGAGCACACTTACATACATGCCCATGCTGTATCAATTTAGAGTTTCCAATTGATTTGTGTTCAACAGTAATCTTCCTGCCATTTTATGTCATGCTGTGCAAATCATGGCATACAGCAACTGTTGTACTTTAAACATGATTATACTCTGGTATTTTACTTCATAGACTATGTGAACAAGATAATGAAGGTAATGGTTTTTGTTGATTTATTATTAATAGTATTCTACTGATAGTGTTTGTTCCATGGATATTCTCCACTAGTACTTGTGCAGCGGAGGTTAATCAGCACCTTCTTTTTGAATTTTATGATTCTTTTAAATTTTTGTACACAAGTTAAATTATTTGCAAGGTGACCTTTCTCTTTATCAATGTCTATTTCATTTCATAATTTTATATGTTAATGTATGTGAAGACACAGCAATACAATAAATCTTAATCTTGAAACAACATTGGCTTTTGAAGGAGCCCCAGAAATGGCTTGAATCAGTGCCTTTGCATGTTGGGAATATTTGTTCAGAAATTGATGTTGACCCCTTAAAATTGCTTGTCCAACTTAAGGGGTGGTTGGAGTTTTTTACATTATGCAGAAAAAGGAAAAATAATTAAGTCTGGCTGCTGTTTTTTAACCTTCAAATGTGAAATATGTTTGATACATCTAAGCTAACACCAGGAGCTAAACGGACACTAACAGTCTGGATCCTGTTGTTTTTCTGAAGCAGGCATTGCTTGTATACTGAATACAGTACATAAGTGGTGCATTTTTTTTTTTTTTTTTTTTTTTTTTTCTGCTTGGTACATGCTCTCTCCCTGCGTTTACTGTGAACTGCCAACATCTTTGATATTTGCTTATCCCAAGTATTTTGGCGTGAATTGAAGTTGGCAAGTCTTTTTGAACACTATTAGTATGTGCATACACTTTGTTCACAGTCTGGTACACTTGTTTGCATAAAAGTGAATTTTGTACAAACAGAAACCAATCCACACAGCTAAAATGTGTTTAGAGATAGCAGGTGGGGAAATTAAGTATCATTTACAAGCTTGTTATCAGCATAATGAAACAAGTTTAGTCAATTAGTGACTTACCCCACCTCGGCTTCAATGAGGTTAACAGTTGGTTACCAGGCTGGCAAAACATCCACCCAAGGAGAAGGAACCACTAGTGCAAGCATATTTCATATGTGGCTCTAGGGACCTTTAAAATAACAATGAAACAGAACTTTGAATACCAATGATCAGGTGTCATGAGAGCAGATACATAAGAGCAGAAATGCTTTGAGTGATTGTAGAAACACTAAATAGTATTTTCTAGTGAAATGTTATATTATCATTTACACATATGTAGTACTCTGGCATTGTTTTATACTATTTAGATATTTTTCCTGAACCTTTTTACATTTATTTTGATTTTTAATATTTATATTCTTGTTCTTTTGGCTGCTCCCGTTAGGGGTTGCCACAGTGGATCATCTTTTTCCATAATTTTTAATATTTATATTTCAATAAATTAATGTATCCGTCCACATTATATGCGATGTATTTTTTTTTATACAAGTATATATGGCAGTGATTGACTTATGCATGTGTTTTTGTTGCAGAAATGTTTTTGTGTAGATTGTGCATAATGCTGCATACTTTCCAGTATTCATTAAATATTTGTCAACTAAGTCAAAGAGTGCACTATTTTGCCAGCTACCAATACATGATGTGTATTGAAATGATGTGCGTGTGCATTTTATTTATTTTCATTAAAGTTTAACTAATCTGGTACTTAGTTTTTTACTATACTGTGTTGAAAAAATTAGTGTGTACTCGAATAAACTGCTACTAAGATGTAAAATGTATACCACTTTCTAGCATTATTTTAGGATTCTCATGTACCAAATTCTAGTAGTCATGGTACATTATTTAGTATTTTTATATATAAAAATGACATTAGATTTTAATCAGACATTGTAGTAAGCTTCATCTGATATATTTCAATCCAGAAGTACACCCTTTCTGAAAATCTAACTATAGTAATTAGTATAACATTTGCTCTGTAGTGAATGCCCAGCACTGCTGGAGAAAGCAGTTATTTCATAGTAATAGAACATAACTGGTATTTAAAGCTATTTTATCATTCTAAATGATTACTCTCAGTGCATAAGAATTTTTAACAATTAAAAAATTATATATAAACACAAAATGTGAAAAATATTTTCCATGTCTCCTGTTTTGTCCATCCAACCTTCTATAATGTTTGTATCCTTCTTGCTGTTTTTACCTGTAAGCATTTCTTGTGTGTAGATGCAATAAATCACTATTGACACCAAATGAGTATGCAAATGATTTCCAAGAAACTGTATACTAGATTTAGAATTTTAAATGTTAATGAATAAGTGTTTTTCCTGTTTAGCTTGTCCAGGTGATTATTCACAGCTGTCTTCTGAGGTATACGGTTTTTGTATTTATGCTTTTGATTTTGAGTAAGAAAACCCCAATAAATCAGTTTTTTCTACTTTGTATTGGACAGGGACATCTGCAAGCTTGAAATATGTGGTGTGTTTTCTGGAAGAGATTGGGGACTCTTAATGAAAAGCTTTTAAACCTGTCTATTTGATATTAAATCTGCTTGAAAGAGCAGGGCAATATTAGACATTCTGCATTCTATAATGGTAACTGGGTACACTGTATTGTATCTAATTGCAGTACCTTTGTGCTCAGATTCAACAAATTGTCATTGCTTGCAGGTTCCCTCTTTCCAAGCCTTTCAAGAATTTTGTTTTGAAGTAATCTGAGATGGACTTGTGGGAATGAATATATGTAGATGTTTAAACATTTATGCATCAGCTTCAGAAATAAAAGTTTGAGTGCTAGCTCCTGGAAAAGTTACACTACAGTGTGTTTCTTTAATGAAACATGCTGTTTAATTGCACATTTTAGTAGTAGTTTAAGCAGTAATTTATGCATCTAAAAAAATCCATCTTAAAATTAGTGAGGAAAAACTCATTTCTTATTTGAACCACTGCACTTAAAACATTCATTCCCACAGTAAATAACATTTAATGTTTTAACTTTGGTCTGAGACTGAAGACGATGCATCTTTTGATAAATTTGCAGAATGGTGTATCTCTATTCTAACAGTACTTTGCTGTATGATGTTCTTTTTAAAATAAAATATTCCAATGTTACTCTTGTTTTTTTTTTTTTTTTGTCTTTACTACTTTAATTCACTGAAAGAGAAAGAAGGCTGTTTAAGAGCTTTTCTGCCCTTGGGATAGTAGTTGAATTAAATATATCAATATGCTCTATGTGGGCCTGTCATCATTATGAACCTTCTCACTGAAAGCTGTACAATTAATTGCTGTTTTCCATGCCATCTTAATTTTTTTGTAAAAAAAAAAAAAAAAAAATGTTTGTACTGTCTGTGAAGGAATCTTTATTTGTTATACTTGTTAATTATAGAGCATGCTGGCAAATCAAACTGGTACATTTAGAAGCCTCTGCCTTCCAAGAGAGTCTTTATTTGAATGCCATTTAATTTGCCTGTTTTTTGCCCTCAACTAATTATTAGTCGGTTGTTCCCTGTTGAAATGATAACATATTAAAATGAAATTTCTTTTGCAGCTGAGATTCTAAAATGTTGCAGTTGGCTTGTATCAGCTAGGCAGATGGAAACATGTACTAGCATGAATGATGAGCCACATGTGTTACTATAAAGCATTTGACTTTGCACATCACCCCTTGGTGTCGATCTTGAGCTAAAAGCTGTAGGGGGGAAAACCAAAACAAGAGACTGGTTGTTCAGTGGATTTGATTTGGACACCTTGGATCAAAAAAATTGAAACCTCAGGCCCCAAAACCTAACCTGATTTATCATACAAGCAGCGTTTAAGGTTTACAATGAATGTTAGTTTAATTGGAACCTAAAGAGCAAATCTCCACATGTGGCCAAAGAGAAATTTCACAATGTTTTTTTAGGTAGAGTGTAAAATAAGGAATAAGATGTCTGCTTTCATAGGTAATTTTGCATAAAGATGAAATCCATGTTAGGCAAATCAGAAGTCTCTATTCAAAGAAAAAATACATAAGCCAGTATTGTTAGTATCTGAGTTATTACTTTCAACACAGAGAAGTCTGTCTTAAATTTTAAATTCAAACTTCTTTTATCCACTAGGTGGCAGGAGATGTTGGCAGCTTATCTCTTTCATTGCATTTAACTTCAGTTTTTTTTATTAATAATAGTGTGTTTGCAAGCTGTGTTGAATCTTTTTACTTGGATAACTGGATGGTTTCTCTAGTTTACTGAAGTCTGTTGAAATTAAGCCTCTCTTTTTACATAAATGTGCATATACTCATGGTTGGTGCAATTAGTGTATTTATGAATTCTCAGTTAAAAAAAGTATCTGTATGGTTAGTTTAATGAAAATAAGTTGTAATTTAAAGCGAATCCTTTTGATTTTTTAAAAATATTTACAATCTGAACTGTTTCTTAAACTCCCAGTGTTAACAGTATGATATTGCTGTAAAGTTACAGAAGAGTTTTATTTGCATTAAATAAAGCACACAATGCAAATCAAGTAATGTTAACTTTGTTATCTGAACAGCTTTATTATTTTTAAACAACATTTGATGTTATCTCACAATTGTTAATCCATACTTTGTAACATGGGAACAATTCAACTATTTAAATGTATGATTTTTATCTTGGTTTAGAAGTGTATTTAATGCTTATATTTAAATATATAAAACCTGACACATTTTATTCTGGTTGTGATACTGCATTGTGCTATTGTTTTTTAGATATTTAAATTAGTGACTGCTAGGATAAAATACTTGCATAATCAGGCAAGTTGCTTAAGATACAATTGTGAAATTACATTTACAGTGGAATATT